>NC_136296.1:13612966-13775466 GCF_964198595.1 Lampetra fluviatilis
GCTATGTACCTGAGTTCGATTCCCATTCATGGCCAACACCAGTGACGATTATCTAAACCGGTACTGGGCTAGGTCGACTCAGCCTCAAATAAGTACCAAAAAGTCCTGGCCACCCATTCCCGACTGTGTTGTGGCGGCCTACATAGGTGCTCGCAAACAGCACTTGCTACAAAAGTCTGTTAAGGCTATACGGAGGGATCTTTGCCATGTGTGTGCGCACGTCTGCATGTGTGCGCATGCGTGTACAATTACGTAGCAGCAGTAGCATACCATGAAAATCCATCGTGCCAAAAACAACGACAGGAGGTGTGGGGTTTGTAACTTTCTGACCCGCCCCGACTGGACATTTGTGAAAAAGAGCTTAATAGCTCATCGGGTTCCTCCAGTAATACATATTCTGATGCTGTGTATTGCTGCGTGTGTGCTAGTGCTCTTGATGGTAGTGTGCACTAGTGGTGGTATGTATTGATGTTACTGTATGTTAATGTATGATATTTGTGTCGTTTGATGTTAGTGCTTGTTGCTGATGTTTTTTGTTGATGTGGATGCTGCCAGGAATGTGCTGAGCAGTCAGGAAGTCGTTGATTTTGTGTCCGAGCGCCTGCACCGGCGCGATGCTCAAGGGAACCTGCTGACTCTATCGGCCATCACGGACGAGGTGTGTGTACCCTGCCTCTACACGCGCGTGCACAAACACATAATTGTTTAAATACACACATTCCCCTTACACTCAACAAGGCACACTCTTAGCAAGCTTGCCATCCTTCGCTCACCCATGCGTTTGTGTGTGTATCTGTCTGCGCCATGCTCCATAAGCTGCTGGACCAGTGCCTGGCTCCAGACAACACTGGCGACGGCACCGGCTGTGACAACATGACGTGCCTCATCGTGACGTTCACCCTGCGGCCTGGCTGCCCTGCTGCTAGTGCTGCTATTCCTGCCAGCCCCCTCCAGGAGAGCAACAAGCACAAGCTGGAGTCATCCGTGGATGGGGAGGAGGAAGGGGAGAGAGTAAGCGATGGGGAGGTGCGACAAAAAGAGAAGAGGGCCCGTACAGAGGCATGATGTGAGCGTGCGGTTTGTGCAGGTGCTCAGCCACGAGGGGGGAGGAGGCAGGAGGGAGCAGAGGTCGAATTGACAGTCGTGCACACACACAAGGGTCCAGGCAAACCGTTGACCATCGTGAGGCATCCATTTTGCATTGAGGCTGCGCGCGCAAAGTTTTTGAATGGCTGCGTCCGTGCGTTGTGGAAGCGTTAGCTGATTCCTGATGCCGAGGAGTCACGATGTCGGTGGGAGCCTTCACAGGGTTAGTGCAGGGTCCAGGCACCTTGCTCAGGAGAGCCTTGGCGGTTGATGCGTCGGGGTCACCCAACACCCCTTTGCCCCTTGTCTCCCCGTGCGTCCCCTGTGTGTCGCCGTGAGTGCAGACTGTGAGATGCGGGCTAACGGTTTGTAATGTATCTCATAAACCCTACGCTGTCATCGCCACTTTATCTACGCCAAGCAGTGTAAGCTCTCCGCTCTGTCTCCCTGTGATCGTTTACCTGGGCTGGCATAGAATTCTTGTTGCCTTCTGGCCTGTGATCTCGTACCCCCTGACCCCATGCCCACTCCCTGTAACCCTGATAAGCAGTTGAGCCTTCCTGGCAAGTCGGTGTCTGTGCCAAGTATTCACCACAAGGTTTAATTACTCGGGTTTCTGATGATAATTGAACAGATGCCTCAGGCCAAACGTGAGCCTCACGAGGAAAGCCTGTGTTCAAGTCCGTGGCATTGTTGGCTGTGCGGTTCCAGCCTGGCACAGTGCTGGGGCGAACCCTCACCCGAGTTTTTACAGGGAGGCTGTGGTGTGTGTTAGGCGTCCGTGTGTGGTGTATGCCGGTTGAGTGGTGTCTGGTATCTGCGTGGTGTTCGTGTGGCGCGAGTGTGTCCATGCGGTACATTACGGCCTGTCGGGCAGAGATGGAACATTTCTAAATTACATGTAATGTAAATATGTAATTTAATTACATTTGTAATTGGTATCTAAATTACACACGTTAAAGTAATTGGTCATTTGTATCTACATCACATTTCCTCCAGTAAATTGTAATTTGAGTGTATTTTGCCTGCCTTGCGTTTGAATGGATGGAGTTTTCACTCCGCAGACTCCGTTTGTCGCTACCCTCATGTCGCTCAAACACCGCAGCCCATTTCCGTGGAAAACGCTCCCATGAAGTGAGGTTTAAAAACCCAGACCAGGCTGGTGGGGTAATAAGTTTGGGTTAGGCGCTGGGACGAGGAACCTCTCGATGGCCCATGGATTGATTTGAGCTGGGTCTCTCCAGGCCGGCGACCCATGGAATGTCTCACCACATCCAGGATACCTCTCGTGAAGGATGTGGCTCCCAGTCGCCTGCCTTCTCTCGTCTATCGGTGACCTGGAAAATATTCGGTGAAAAATTAGGCCCTGGTCGTGGTCCCAGGGGGTCGGCATTTTGTTGAGGTTTCATTGAGGCTGCAATGAAGCATTGTCTCATTGCTGCAGATTTGTGTTTGACCTCGGACCGGTTTTCTATGATCGTGGCAGTGATGGCGTTAACGCCACTGCCCTCGGATGAAGGCAGCGCGCTCGCTCCTCCCTCCACTCGCGATGATCCCATTCCAAAGTCTCCGCTAGGAATGACCAGGTGTGTGTCTCGGCCGGTTCTCGTCTCGTCAATAAAGGATTCGTGTTTTTACTCCGCCGCGTTCTCTCGGTTCCTTTCCAGACATGGGGCCTGTGGCCCTTGTTCATTCCACCACTCGCTCGTTCTTTCACTCGCCCCCATCTCCATAGGAAGAGGGTAGCCCCGAGCCAGGGACCTGGTGAGACGAGCACAGTGTGCTCACCTCACTGACAGCTCGTCTGTAACTCACCCACACCTCACGCCACTCACCTCGTATCTCACCTCGTCTACCTACACCTCGTCTGCACCGGACCCACCCCTCAACGACATTAACGATCCTGTCACGTAATACGCGATATGAGGCCATCGTGTGCCAATAGCCATCGTCGCCTCCGAGTGAAAACTGAGCAACCTCCTGAAAGAGCCGAGCGAGACTCGTTGAGGCTTTCCTTGGTAAACAACGCGAGTTGGAGATTGCGGCGAGTTGAGACACCGGGACGCAGTTGCTATGGACACCGTTTGGCCATCTTGGGTGGGGATTGAGCAACGGATGTTGACGTCATCGACAGTCGACACGGGGCCCTACGCAACATGGCGTCCAATCGATTGACGGTGGAAGTGGCGAGCCAGGTCGACCTTTGCCCCGGCAGTGAAAGGAGTCGACGGCATGGCGACCAAGAAGGCGGACGCGGCCGTGCCGGCGGAGGAGAGCGACCAGCTGCTCATCCGTCCCCTGTGAGTGCCCGGCCCCAGCTGGTGCTCCTCCTGCCCCAGCTGGTGCTCCTCCTGCCCCAGCTGGTGCTCCTCCTGCCCCAGCTGGTGCTCCTCCTGCCCCAGCTGGTGCTCCTCCTGCCCCAGCTGGTGCTCCTCCTGCCCCAGCCAGGAGCAGCCCCCGCTGCTCCTGGCTGGGGCTCCTGGTTTTACTCACGAGGTCCCAAGTTACAGGCAGCAGCTCTGGTGAGAAGCTCCCATGTCTCGACGTGAGCGCTCATCTTGATTTGACTTATTTAGCCAGGATAGGAAGGGCCCTGCTACATTGGGGTGTTTGTTGTATCGAGGCGTGTTTAACCAATTAATAATGTGTGCGTTATACACGTGGGAGGAAACTGGAGCACCTGGATAAAGGTGGAAACTGTCGCTGTACGGATGGAAACCGACGGCGATTAGTCCACTTGCTGTACTGCCTTCTGTCGAGCCAGGGTTTGGCACCCCCTCGACGTCCACGGGAATGGAGTTCACATTTGTGCGATGCATCTGTGGGGGTCGCTAGCCCCCGTGGTCCCTCCCTCCATCATCCCCTATTCCGTTTGTTACCCCACCTCCCTAATACCCGCTAGGGTTTCGCCGGCCTTCGAACGCGACGCCCTTACCCATACGGCTTCACGCAGCGCTCCCACGCTGCAAGCATACGTGCGCACGGCATCATCAATCGAACGCCATACTCCCCCTCTTTACGCCGCTACATACAGCTCTCGCACGCTGCGAGCGTGCGCCCGTCTACAGCCCTGGGCGGCACTCGCCTCCACGTCGAATACCCACGTTACCAATGCGCACCCGTATCACACACGGAGTGAACACACGCGACACCCACCCTCGCGCCGCTCTGCGCAGCGCTCCCCCGAGGCGAGCCGCAGCACTACACTTACCCCTGACTACTCGCGTTATGATCGCGCACCTGGGGTACGCCGATTACGCACGCCGAGAGCTTACGCAAGTAACGAGCACACGCAAGCGGGGCACACGCCGACACAACGACTCAAGCCGCCGCCGTGCGCGCGAGACAAACCGTACAACAATGCGCAGCCGATTACGCGCTCGAGCCGCGGGGTCGGGGGTCAGGGGTCCACCACCGCGCCGCACTTTACGCAAGTAACGAGCACACGCAAGCGGGGCACATGCCGACACGACGACTCGTCCCCTCCCCCACTCACGCGTGCACGTCAACACAAGTATCGTACAAGGACGATTCTCCTCTCACACGGCTGCGTAGTCACGCCAACACACAAAAGTGCTAACCCCGGGCGTTAACCCACACACCTCCGTACCCGCACAATCGTACAGAGACCACGGCCTTCACGCATACAACGACCACACACCCGCAAATGCAGTGCACGCTAATACCACGTTCAAAAACACCCAACAACACGGTTCCGTTCCTACGCTCGAGATTTTATTAGCCCTTGTTAACCCACCGAGCCACCCGTGTGTGTGTACGGGCCAGCAAGGCGCTCCTAACCCACTCTTTGGTGGCGTGCAGCCCTACTCTATGCCGCGCTCTCTGCTAAACCGCTTTCCTACTCGTCCTTACCCCGAACTAACCCTCTCCCACGGATCCTACTCTCCGCTCTGAGGTGTTGTAAGGCGCGCAACACGATACCGTCTGTAGTCCCTGGTGACCTTGCGGCGCTCAGATCGTCCTGCAGACAATCTAGCGGCTCGCCCGATGACTCCTTTGTCGCCGACTCCGTGTCCAAACTCCAGAAGAAGAGACTTCCCTACTGCCCCTGCGTTTTCTTTTAAACTATTCACATCAAAGGCTAGGCGCCCCCGTCCCGACCGCCTTGGTCTCTCGACCAATCCTGAGCCTAGGATTTCCCGCTCTTTTGCGATCCCGCCGGCCTTTGACCTTTCGACCAATCAGTCGTCCCAGGTCCTGATCCCAGCTATCTACCCTGCTGACCCGTGTTTGTGTTTGTATGCGTTTCTAACTGCGGGGCTCTCTGAGCTCGCCGTGGTCGTGCGATCTCAAATCCGCCCACGGCGCCGCAGTGTTACTTGGCCTGGGAAGGGTCCTGTCCAATTCCCTGGCCCTGAGAAACCGTGGGGTAACCCCCCTAGGGGGCCCTCGGGTGAAAACTCAGGGTAGGTGACCCGACCACGAGGCCCTACGTGGGTGCGGGTGCGTGTTTATGTGGGGGGGGTGATGGGGGGCAGTGCGGCGGTGGAAGCCGGGCGGCTCCCTGGCTCGGCAGAGCGGCCCCGTCGCTGTGGCACCACACATCAACCCTCGCCATCATTGCGCTGGATTGCAAGCGGCACAGCCACCGCCGCCCGGCGAGACAGGAGGCCACCGCTCGGGGCTGACGCTGCGCTTGTCGTTACAGAGGCGCGGGGCAGGAGGTCGGGAGGTCCTGCATCATCCTCGAGTTCAAGGGAAGGAAAATCATGGTGAGGCTCGCAGTGTCCTTCGCGCGCATCTCCACTCGATCGATGTTCGTGCCTTTCGAGAACAATCATCAGAATTTAACAGCAGTCGCGAACGTCTGCGTGTCTCTTTTATAAACTCATGCCCATCTGCCCATCGGCCCTTCGGACCAACGTGTTTTCTCTCGACATTTGTTTCAGAAAGCAAACCCTGGACCGGTGTCGCCATTAAATGTCTCCGAGCCGAGTCGGGCCCCTTGCCTGCTGCTGCTGCTGGGACGCATTGTGTTACTAGAGCATGTACACATGCAGCTGTCTTGTCAGTGCACTGCCGAAAGAGGACCTTCCTACGCTGTGTTGGTCATGGGCATTATTTGACCCCACTTAATAAGGCTGGTCGGTGCGGGTTGGTGAATACGGGGAGCATAGACGTTGAAGCATTTTACAGTACAATAATGGATTGGACCACATTGCCCCACAATAAAGCTAACTGCAGCAGCATACCTCTTTTATACAAGGCGGTCACCCATCCTAACACGATCCAAGATAAAACCTGATTTGGTCACAGCAAAGTTCCTACACAATCATTTAAATGTCGGCCAAACGAGCGCATTGCTGTTGAAAGCATCTGGCCAGGAGGCCAGGTGGTGAACTGTTTGGCTCGGGCGCATGTTATGAGAGTGCGGTGTCTGTGTGCCCCCTCCATGTGGTGTCAGCTGGACTGTGGGATCCACCCGGGACTGGACGGAATGGACGCACTGCCCTACATTGACATCATCGACCCCGCCGAAATCGACCTCCTGCTCATCAGCCAGTGAGCATGGGCGAGCACATAAACAGACAGATGGACAGGTAGATGGTCAAAAGGCTATTGCACATGGGCAGATGCAGATGGGTGAAGGGGGCCGGAAAAGGATTGAGCAGACATAAATTGGATAGAGAAGTTTGCAGACATGCATACAGGTGAGCAGACATGCACATGGATGAGCAGACAGGCTCATGCTTGAGCAAATGGGCTCGCTGGCAAGCCAGTGAGCCTTGTGGCACCAGTGGCGCTTTTAGCCACTGCTGTCACACCAACCCTCGACCTCTGTGTGTGAGCGTAGCTTCCACCTGGATCACTGTGGGGCCCTGCCGTGGTTCCTGCAGAAGACCAGCTTTAAGGGCAGGACTTTCATGACCCACGCCACCAAGGCTATCTACCGCTGGCTGCTGTCCGACTTCGTCAAAGTCAGGTGAGGTGCTTGGTTGTTTGTGATAATGACGCGGAGTGAGTGACGGGCCGTGCAGTCCCCCCATTGGCTGGCCCAGTCGAGATGGACACAGCTTAGAAAGAGGGCTCCTCTATATGTGAGGTCTCTTACCCCAACCATAACCCAGCACAGCAGTCTACTCTTATCCAAACAGTCTCCTTTACAGTGTGCAGTCATTGGTGACAGGACTGAGACTTGCCTGCACTTGACAAACCCCCTTTTTCACGGGTGACTGAAACTCAAATTCGAACCCATGCTCTCTTGGGTGCTGGAAGCCAAATGTGAACCAAAAATAAGAACACGTCTAAGAAGATGATCACCGTGGAGCTTGACAGATGAGATTACTATAGTTCATGTGCAGGAGTGAGATGCATGGTAACAACACTGTACCATGGGGGATGGCGACAGCATGGGCAGGCCTTTATCCAGTAGTGGATAGATAATGGCTTGTGATGATGATGATGACATGAGTGACGTGCGTGCGTGCATTCTGCCGCTCCCAGTAACATCTCGGCCGACGACATGCTGTACACGGAGCAGGACCTGGAGGACAGCATGGACAAGATCGAGACCATCAACTTCCATGAGGTGAAGGAGGTGGCCGGCGTCAAGTTCTGGTGCTACAACGCGGGGCACGTGCTGGGCGCCGCCATGTTCATGATCGAGATCGCGGGAGTGAAGGTGAGCAAGGGGTGTGGCGTCTCAAACGCACACGCACCACCAGCCGGGCAAGCCCAGCTGCGAAGCGAGCCTCAGCTCCACAGTGAGACTCGCTGTGGCACAGAACAAGATGTTGTTGTGGTTGGGTTGTTGGTTTTTGTATTGCTGTGTTGTTGCCGTGATTGTGCATTTCTAATATTGTGGTATTGATGTGTTAATGTTATATTGTTGAGTTTTGTTATGTTGTTGAATTGTTTTTGATATATTGCTGTTGTGCTATTGTGATGGTGAGTTGTTGTTGTTGTTGTAGGTGCTGTACACAGGTGACTTCTCGCGTCAGGAAGACCGACATCTCATGGCCGCCGAGATCCCCAGTGTCAAACCTGACATCCTCATCATCGTGAGTGACACTCACTACTCCCTCACCACTACAGCTGTCGCTCACCACACAGTGAATTACTTACCGCTCGCTACCTGTGCCTCAGTTTAACTCAATATCGGGTGCAGGAGTGAGCATGTGGCCTGGGAGTGATAGGTGTGTGTGTGATGTATGGTGGTGATGCTGTCTGCGTGTGGTGATAGTGATATATGGAGGTCGAGACGGGTGTAGTTTTGTAGTGCCGCATGGTGCGGCTGTGTAGTTGGTGTCACGTGCTGTGGTTACACTTGTGGTGGTTGTGACACAGTGATAATTACTATGGTGATGGTACGGGGAGCGATAGTGGAGAGGTTAGTGCGCGGTGCTACGAACCCAACGACCTGGGTTTGGTTCTCGCTCACGGCCAACACCAGTGACGACTATCTTAACTTGTCCTGGGCCTCCCGCAGGTTGACTCGGACTCAAATGAATACCTGGTGCAGTGTGTAAATATCGCCACGAGGGAGACAAAGGGGGCTGGGCGTGGTACTGGCCACCCACTCGTGTGCCGTGCCGGCCTTCATAGGTGGTACTTACAGCACTTGCCCCAAAAGTCTGCTAAGGCTACACGGGGGAACTTTGTCTTGGATGGTGACACCTTGTGGTGACGGTGGTGGTAGTGGCACATGTCGTTGCTGTAGTGATGATCGTAGTAACACACACGTGTTGTTGTTGTGTGCATCGTTACTCAGGAGTCAACGTACGGGACTCACATCCATGAGAAGCGCGAGGAGCGCGAGGCGCGCTTCTGTAACACAGTGCAGGACATCGTGAATCGTGGGGGGCGCTGCCTCATCCCCGTCTTCGCGCTAGGACGGGCGCAGGAGTTGCTGCTCATCCTGGGTGAGAGCACGGAGCGCTAGCGTCATGGCCGCTGGCGCCGTGTCACTGGCAGCACTGCCAACACTACACAGCACTCCTGCATCACCGCTACCACCACACAGTGACACTGATTGATCCTCCTGCCATAGTCAGTCAAGGGTGGACATTCACAGCACATGGGTCATGGGCTTGAGTTGATGAACATTTAGTGAATGGACTCACAGCTATTGGTGCTGTATTTATACAGCTGCTGATATGTCCTATCCTCTTTGCTGTGCATCTTTCTTTGATTTTTCCTGTGCTGTGTCCTCTGCTGTGCTGTGTGGTGTTATGTGCTGTGCTGTTTCTACTGTCTAATGTGTCCTGCCCTGCGCTGTGCTGCTGCACGCAGACGAATATTGGGGGAACCACCCGGAGCTGCACGACATCCCCATCTACTATGCCTCCTCCCTTGCCAAGAAGTGCATGGCCGTGTACCAGACGTATGTGCACGCCATGAACGATAAGATCCGCAAGCAGATCAGCATCAGCAACCCGTTCGTCTTCAAGCACATCAGCAACCTCAAGGTGTGAGTGAAGGCTCACGTGAGATTGCGTGATGCGATGCGTGGTCGCGTGGGGTCATTGGGTCACGTGGAGCAGTGTCGAGCAATGTGCTGTCACATGGAGCTGTGTGGAGCTGCTTGGGTTCGTTTTGAGCTGCGTGGATATGTGTCGGGCTGCGTAACCTTGTGCGGTGGTCTTATGGTGCGCGTACACAGAGCATGGATCACTTTGATGACATCGGGCCCAGTGTGGTGATGGCCTCCCCGGGGATGATGCAGAGCGGGCTTTCACGCGAGCTCTTTGAGAGTTGGTGCACGGATAAACGTAACGGTGTCATCATCGCCGGCTACTGCGTGGAGGGCACGCTCGCCAAGGTGCCGCTTCCCATACACAGGCCCCCCAGTGTATACACATAATCCCTAACGCTTACACATCGTGCGTGCCTGTATCTCACCATGACCCCTAACCAGGTTGGTGACGTGGTCAAGCATAAGTACGTGTGCCGCTTGCTTGTAGTTTGAACGCACGGTTTGAACAAACGGCCACCCTGGCTAATGGTTTGGGTGTATTAATCATAGATATGCACTGTCTGCTTCACAGTGGATGTTAAAGATCGTAACGTCATTCAAGGAAGAGTAGACCAATGTGTGCCAGTGTCATGGTCCACATTTGCCAAAATAAAAAAAATACTTGCAAATTACTAAATTCTTGAGACGCAACAATTGTTGCTCCCTCCTGTGAAAAGTTAACAGGACCATCCTGAATAAACAAGTGGAATGTGATATGGTTTAAACTATGCCTAACCCTAAAGCCGACTATTTACCTCTAACCTAAACCCCTAAACTACATTTGTTTTTGGCTACCCTGGACTCCTCCACTCCTGCCCACTGCTGTCACACATCCTCTGCCTTCCCTGCGACCCTGCCCTGTTGCCCTGTCGCCGGTGTCTTAACGCCACTGTGTGCCATGTGACCTCAGCACATCATGTCGGAACCTGAGGAGATCATGACCATGTCCGGCCTCAAGCTGCCACTCAAGATGTCGGTGGACTACATCTCGTTCTCGGCGCACACAGACTACCAGCAGACGAGCGAGTTCATCCGCGCACTCAAACCCCCACACGTGGTATGCGAGGACATGGGGGGACGTGGGGGAATGTGGACTTGGAAGCGGGGACATGGCAGGCATGGGGACAGAGGCACGGGTACACAGAGAGAGGGAGACATGCAGACAGAGAGGCACTGGGACATGGGGACACGTGTAGCTGTGGTTGTATTGGAGTGAAGACGTGTATCTGCTCCACGTGTGGAGGTGGCGTGTGGTGGCTGTGGCTATGGTTGCCTGCTGATGGTCATGACCGACAGTTGCAGATTACTCTAGTTGTGGCTATGGTTGTGGTTGCGGTTGTGGTCGTGATTGATAGTTGTGGGTGACTGGCTGCGTATGAATACGTGGTTGGTTGTCGTGGGTGACATTCTGTGACTGTAGTCGCTATCGTCGGGTGGGTTGAGCGCAGGTGTTGGTGCACGGGGAGCAGAACGAGATGGGGCGGCTCAAGGCGGCCATCATCCGTGAGTACGAGGACAACAAGGAGGTGTCGATGGAGGTTCACAACCCACGCAACACCGAAGCCGTCGCGCTGCACTTCCGCGGAGAGAAGCTTGCCAAGGTCAGTTGTTCCGTTGCATTGGAACGGCCTCCACGAGTCTGCCGGCTCAGGGAAGGCCTAATAGCAGATGGTGGGAGACTGTCAGGGCAGATCGTGGAGATTTCTGAATGTCGATTGTGCAGCAACTGTGGGATCTGGTGGAAAGCAGAAGTCGTTGGTAGCAGGAGGTGTATTGGTGGCATTGATGGCTGTGGGCTTGATTACATCTTGATCTTGACCGCTGTGATAATGAGAAATGAGATGGACGATGGAGAGGAGCCAAATGAAATCGATTCGGGACCTTAATTGTGACCCTGAATTATGACGCTTTACTCGTCACGTGCCGAACAGCGGTGGGGCTGTAGCACGCGTGGTGTCGTGGGTCACAGTGTGCTGCTGCCGCCCTCCCCAGGTGATGGGAATGCTGGCGGTGAGAAAGGCCGAGCAGGGGCAGAGGATTTCAGGGATTCTGGTGAAGAGGAACTTCAACTACCACATCCTGGCCCCCAACGACCTGTCCAGTGAGCTCACCCTGCCCCCCTACTGCCACCAGCCCCGATTAGCATGGTTCGCTACATATGGTGCAAAAGAAGTTCAACATACATACCACGCTATCCCTCACGCACTCACACAACCCCTCTCTGCCCCCCACCATTGATACCAGTGATGGAGTCAGTATGGATCTGAGGTTAACTGGAGGTAAGAAGGAGGGTAAAGGAGAGGATGGTGAGGAGGAAGAGGTGATGAGTTGTTGTGTTGTGATTCAGATTACACGGAGCTGACGATGAGCCATGTGACCCAGTGCCAGGCGGTGCCGTACACGGGGCCTCTCACACTGCTGGCCCATCACCTCCAGACGCTTGCTGGTACCACACTCACCCTCACCATACTCACCCTCACCACGCTCACCTCACCACACCGCTGCTCTCAACCTCATCATGCTCACCCTTACCACACGACCATGCTGTCTGTGTGCCTGTGTAACGCGGTTTGTGTGTGTGCCTGTGTAACGTGGTGTATATATGATGTGTGCCTGTGTAACCCGTGTGTGTGCAGGCGACGTGGAGGAGGTGGAGGTTGGGGACAAGCCAGCGCTGCTTGTGTTCCGTGCCGTCACCATCATCCAGGAGCCTGGCATGGTGGTCCTGGAGGTGACATTCTCCCAAAGCCCTCTAGCCCCTCCCCCTGAGCCCCCCAAACCCCCTCCCACCTGATGTCCCATGTGTGCTGTATTTGAGTACTGTACATTGTGTGTGTGTGTACTTTGAATGTGGGCAGAGTGTTAACCACTTTGAATGTGCTGTGTGTAGTTACATGTGCTAAATGCTGAGTTTTTGCAGTGCTGTGTTTGTGCTGTGTGCATCATGTTTGTGCCCGTGTATGTACGTGCATTGTGTTTGTGTACTATGCCTGTGTTATGTGTGGCCAAGCATGTATTGTTGTGTGCTTTGTGTAGTGAAAGTGGTTAACACTCTGCCCTATGAATCCAGTGTTCCGAGTTCGAATCCCGCTCACTGCCAACACCAGTAACGCTTATCTGGATCAGTCCTGGGCCTCCCCTAGGTCGACTCAAATGAGAACATGGTGTGGTGTATACATCGGCACTTGAAAGACAAAGGCAGCAGGGTGTAGTACTGCTCACACCACCCCCTTGTGTCATACCAGCCTGAATAAGGTGCTCACTAACAGAACTTGCAATAACAATCTGGGATGCCTGTGCTGTGTGTATCCGTGTGTGTATTGTGTGTGTATGCTTAGTGTTCCCTTGCTTGTATAATTGTGTATCTGTATGTAGCTGTATGCGCTGCATTCGGGTACTGTGCGTGTGCCCTGTGTATCGTCTGCAGTGGGTCGCCAACCCCGTGAGTGATATGTACGCCGACGCCGTCGTCACGGTAGTACTGGAAGTTCAATCCAACCCTAAGCTCTGCAAAGGTAACAGCCCATCATATGGGCACGCAGCCGGTGCCGTGTCGGTGGGAGGGGCGCACCAGCAGTAATGGGGGGGGGGGGGGGGGTGGAGGTGCTGGTAGTGCTGGTCTTGACTCTGACCACCCTCTGCCGTGTGCAGTTCCGCACCATGGACCACCTGAGAAGACGCACAGCGCCGTGTTCCTGCAGAGGGTCCTCACCATGCTTAGGTGTGTGGCCTGCGACCCGTGGTGCTATGAGCGCTACTCACTCCATGTGCTTCGGTTGTGGTATGCCATGGTTCAGTTATTTTTGACTTTGTGGTTCAGTTTAACCAGAGCTGTGTGCCACCCCCACACAGCGACATGTTCGGAGAGGACTCGGTGTCGCTGTCGCAGGCTGGGGATGCCCTCTCGGTGAGCGTGGACGGACGCACGGTCAACGTCTCCCTGGACACGTGTGTGAGTCTCACCCCTCTGATTCCTTGTGGGTAACGGGGCCATGTGTGTGAGTCTCACCCTTCTCACCTTTCTGTGGGTCACGAGGCCACTTGTGTGAGTGAATATACAGTAACCCACTCGTTTCAAAAGGTTATGACATTGAATCACTGTTAGTGGTCAAATCCATTGGAACTACTTGAGGACACACCTCCTCAACTGGTACCGACAAGTGAGATGCCTGGGATAGTGGATTGTGTGTGTTCATGTAACGCTCTCTTTCTAGCTAATTTTTCCTTGTCCTCAGCGTGCCGAGTGTGCCGAGGGGAACGAGGAGGAGGATGAGGTTCTGCGGGAGATGCTGCAGAGCTGCGTCACTCGCCTCTTCCGCTCGCTCGCGCCTGTCATTGTGTGACAAGCATGGGGGGGGGGGCCCTGCCAGGGGACCCACGGGACCCCGCGTCAGGAACACGGAGGCCCACGGAAACAAGCACGGATGGAGACGGGGAGAGCTTGTGACACCAGTTGCAGGCGTGAGCATAGCTCGGTCTCGAACTTGATGATACTGACCCACACCACCCAGTAAATTTTACGAACTCGCTATCCCGTACTCCTGGCACCATGACCTTGCCACCGTTTCTCCAGCACTTGCGTTTTCTTACCAGCGAAGCTGTGATGGCGAGGGTGATAGTTGGGAGGAGGAGGCTCTGAGTCGACCTGGAGCTGGGCTGGGCAGTGTGCCAGCCAGGGTGGTGAGATCCGTGCGCTTCAACAACGCACGGCCCTGAGCCCACGCTCATGTGAGCAGTGCATCCACGCTCCACCTGGAGCGGCTCCACACACAGGCTCTACGTGGAACCAGAGCTGTGGTCAATTATAATTACAATTATAGCATTGTTAGATAACATTACAATTATTTACAGTGATAGCAATTGGTTATTATAATTATTTGACCTCGGGTCTTAATGGAGCAATCCTCCACGTGGAACTGTTGTCTTTGTGGAGCTGCGCTATGTGTGGAGCCAGACTTTCGCGTGCAGTGGCAGTCGACGTAAAATGACACGTGTGGTATGTACGATGAACTTCTTTTGCACCATCCATGCGAAATAACTGCTTTTTGTGTTTAGTTTCCCTCGCACACCTCCAATTAGCACAGTTGGCAACGTATAGTGCGAAAGAAGTTCAACATGCATATGTAGCCAATTGCACGAATCGGAGGTGCGGCTGAAGAGCAACAAACTAAACCCGAATAGATGATCTTTGGTGAGAATGTGCCCGTTTCGCCATGATAGCGCATCCGCTCGTGTGCTCTGCAAGCCCCTCCGTGGCACTGGGCCGGTGGCACCTTGCAGGAGCAGCGACTCTGGGGGCTGCCCTCGGTGCTGCCCAGTGCACCACACGTGCTGGGCACACTTCTTGGGACTGTCCCGAGCTGGGATGTGTCTGGACAGGATACTGCCATCGGGATGGGATGTGTTCCAATAAACGTATTTTGCAGAAACGGTTTGAGGTTTCATCCTGTGTGCGAGTATGTGGAGAGCACGGTGTGACCCTGAGGTAGGCGTTCTCTCCATTTAAAATTCACAAGCACGTGTAACATTACAACTTTGTTCCAGAACTCATTCATTCACCAGCATATTCATTCTTCCACTTGCGCATTCATAAACTCGTTCATTCACTAAATGAAACATTTTCTATCTCTACCAGCTTATTCATTCACGGAGTAATTAACCCACTCATTCACCAGATCGTGCATCCATTCGTCGTTTGATCGAATTACAATTGATATCATTGACCGACTCGGTTAGTCTAACTATTCCGTGAGGATTATGATGCATCACGTGTGGTGATTATGATTATTATCCATCCAGTCTGAAGATTCTGATTACTGATCTCGGACAGTCCCATCCCCGTGACGTCACGCGCTCGGCCCCGCCCCGCCCCTCTGGCCCCGCCCCGCCCGCTGGCCCCGCCCCATGGAATCGCCGCCGCTGATCCCAGAGCGCGGAGCCCGACCCCTGCGATCCCCACGGACCCCTTTCGTCCCCCTCTCCCCTCGACCCCCTCAGCCCCCTCAGCACCCCCTCAGCACCCCCTCGAGCGCACGGCAGAACGCGGCTTCGCAGACTCGGGGGGTCGCGGAGGCGGCGCGGGGCCTAGAGACACGGGAAGGCGGGGGAGGCGAGGGGAGCCGAACCCCGGTGAGTGAGGGAACCCCGCTGAGTGAGGGGACCCGGTGAGTGAGGGCCCGGCTGAGTAAAGGGACCCGGTGAGTGAGGGGACTCGATGAGGGGACCCACACCCCGCTGAGGGGACCAAGGTGAGTGAGGGGACCCGGTGAGGGGACCAAGGTGAGTGAGGGGACCCGGTGAGGGGACCCCGGTGAGTGAGGGCCCGGGCTGAGTGAGGGGACCCGGCTGAGTGAGTGAGGTTACCAATATCACAGTGATTGAGGGACCCCCTTGAGTGAGTGGACCCACTGAGTCAGCATACCCCAGTGAGTGAGTGGACCTACTGAGTCAGCATACCCCAGTGAGTGAGTGGACCCACTGAGTCAGCATACCCCAGTGAGTGAGTGGACCTACTGAGTCAGCATACCCCAGTGAGTGAGTGGACCTACTGAGTGAGCATACCCCAGTGAGTGAGTGGACCTACTGAGTCAGCATACCCCAGTGAGTGAGTGGACCTACTGAGTCAGCATACCCCAGTGAGTGAGGGGACCTACTGAGTCAGCATACCCCAGTGAGTGAGTGGACCTGGTGAGTCAGCATACCCCAGTGAGTTAGTGGACCCACTGAGTCAGCATACCCCAGTGAGTGAGTGGACCTTGTGAGTCAGCATACCCCAGTGAGTGAGTGGACCTACTGAGTCAGCATACCCCAGTGAGTGAGGGGACCTACTGAGTCAGCATACCCCAGTGAGTGAGTGGACCCACTGAGTCAGCATACCCCAGTGAGTGAGTGGACCCACTGAGTCAGCATACCCCAGTGAGTGAGTGGACCCACTGAGTCAGCATACCCCAGTGAGTGAGTGGACCTACTGAGTCAGCATACCCCAGTGAGTGAGTGGACCTACTGAGTCAGCATACCCCAGTGAGTGAGTGGACCTACTGAGTCAGCATACCCCAGTGAGTGAGGGGACCTACTGAGTCAGCATACCCCAGTGAGTGAGTGGACCTACTGAGTCAGCATACCCCAGTGAGTGAGGGGACCTACTGAGTCAGCATACCCCAGTGAGTGAGTGGACCTGGTGAGTCAGCATACCCCAGTGAGTGAGTGGACCCACTGAGTCAGCATACCCCAGTGAGTGAGTGGACCCACTGTATCAGCATACCCCAGTGAGTGAGTGGACCCACTGAATTAGCATACCCCAGTGAGTGAGTGGACCCACTGAGTCAGCATACCCCAGTGAGTGAGTGGACCCACTGAGTCAGCATACCCCAGTGAGTGAGTGGACCCACTGAGTCAGCATACCCCAGTGAGTGAGTGGACCTACTGAGTCAGCATACCCCAGTGAGTGAGTGGACCCACTGAGTCAGCATACCCCAGTGAGTGAGTGGACCCGGTGAGTCAGCATACCCCAGTGAGTGAGTGGACCCACTGAGTCAGCATACCCCAGTGAGTGAGTGGACCTACTGAGTCAGCATACCCCAGTGAGTGAGTGGACCCGGTGAGTGCGGGAACCCAGACTGGTGAATCATGGCTCCTTTATTACACTTTGTGGTCCCATAGTACTTCTGTGTCCCCGTGGTGTCCCCGTGATATCCCCTTGATATCCTGTCTGTCCCCTTTTGTCCCCATGGTGTCCCCTTGATATCCCCTTGATATCTTGTCTGTCCCCTTTTGTCTCCATGGTGCCCCCTTGATATCCTGTCTGTCCCCTTTTGTCCCCATGGTGTCCCCTTGATATTCCCTTGATATCCTGTCTGTCCCCTTTTGTCTCCATGGTGTCCCCGTGATATCAAACCTTTTCTTTCTCTGTGGGAGTCCCCTTGTCATTACTATCCCCGTGGTGCCCACACGGTCTTCTCAATGGTTATCGACTTGCTATCCGTTTTTTCCTTTGACATCCCCGCATGATCATTCCCATGGTCATCCTCTTGCTATCCCTTTGATATGCCATGGTGTCCCCGTGGTCTCGACCGTGGTTGTCCACTCCCTATGTGCTCTGATATCCCCTTGGTGTCCCCCTCTCTCCTAGCAGGAGGTGCAGGGCTGGGGCCAGCATGGGCAAGCAGAACAGCAAGCTGCGGCCCGAGGCGCTGCAGGACCTGCGGGAGAGCACCGAGTTCTCGGAGCAGGAGCTGCAGGAGTGGTACAAGGGCTTCCTCAAGGACTGTCCAGGGGGCAGCCTCACGGTGGACGAGTTCAAGAAGATCTATGGGAACTTCTTCCCGTACGGCGACGCATCCAAGTTCGCCGAACACGTGTTCCGCACCTTCGACGCCAACGGCGACGGCACCATCGACTTCCGCGAGTTCATCGTGGCGCTGAGCGTGACGTCGCGCGGCAAGCTCGAGCAGAAGCTCAAATGGGCCTTCAGCATGTACGACCTGGACGGCAACGGCTACATCAGTCGGGAGGAGATGCTGGAGATCGTACAGGTGAGTGGGCGGCGGCAGTGAGAAAGATGGTGGAGGTGGTGAGGAGGGTGTACGTTAAGTGGTATAGGTGAGGCGGTGATGGATGTGAATACGAAGGTTATGGAGAGGGAGTGATCTGGGTGGTGAGGCAGAAGAGGTAAAGGGGGGGGGGGGTTGTAACTGAGGAAGTGAAGAAGGTGGGAATGGATGTAATGGAGATGGAGGTAATGTAGGTGAGGGGGTGGTGGGTGCAGGTGGTGATGTCGTCTAAGTCAGTGTTTGTGGGATTCTCTTGCACACTACATCCATCTCTAGGCCATCTACAAGATGGTCTCCTCCGTGATGAAGATGCCGGAGGATGAGTCGACACCTGAGAAACGCACTGACAAGATCTTCAGGCAGATGGACAAGAACCACGACGGTATGGTGCAGTGACATCACACATGCTCCACCCCCCAGCCCTTGCACTCAGCCTCAATGCGGTATGAGGGATTAGGCTCAGCTGCTTAGTTGAGTGGGCAGCCCCTTCCAAAACCGCTGTGTCAGAGTATGAGTGCACTCTTGTGATGGTCTGTGATTATTGGTGTGTGTGTGTGTGTACGTGCCTGTCGCTCTTTTTTTATGTGTGGGTTGGTGTGTGTGTATAGGTGCGTTAATGTTTATATTCGTGTATTGCTGTTTGTGTATTGGTGTGTGTATTGCTGTTTGTGTGTTGGTGTGTCTATTGGTTTGTAACTGGGTGTCTGTGTGCAACAGGCAAACTCTCCCTAGAGGAGTTCATTGCTGGAGCCAAGAATGACCCTTCCATTGTTCGGCTGCTGCAGTGCGACCCGTCCGGCGCCACACAGTTCTGAGGAGGCGAGCGCTCATCCAGCGGCACCAAAGCACGGAGCACGTGACGTCCCGTGTACCTCACAATACCTCGCTTACCATATCACACTTCACGTACCACAATGAGTGTACCAATCGCACCGCATGTATCATCATGCTACACCACGCGCATCGTACCCTACTTTGTGTACAATGCTGCAGCTACCACACCACACATAGCGCAGCACACCTTGCATACCATCCCACGTGTACCACACCAAACACTTCACACCCTGTGTACCATATCACACATTCCACTGTGTATCGCACCACACATCGCCACACGTATCGTGTGACGTAAAACATTCCACATTATATGTATCTCAACACATACAACATCACACCTCAAGTACCACATCACATGTACCACACTCACCGCGCAATGTCTGATGTATGTCATGCACCAAACCTCACATTACCACAGTCGGCGCACAACTCACAGGTACCACACACATTGTGGACCACACACCACACTGTGTATACCAAATGATATATTCCGCAATATGCATGCGCTACACGACATTTCCTGAATACATCACTCCGCATGTACCAGACACACTACACCCACACCGCATGTATTGCACACACCACAGCATACTCTGGGTACCAAATGACATTCCGTGTTATGCATGCACCACGCGACACTTGGTGTCCACGCACCACAGCGGGACACTCCCTGAATATCTGGGCGGTGGCGGGAAGGGGGGGTGGGGGTTAAAGGCACCATTCTTGGGTGGCACCACCACTTTGGTTGCTTCTTACAGCCCCGGCGGGACCACGGTAGCATCCGGTGG
The DNA here is from genome assembly GCF_964198595.1 of Lampetra fluviatilis. Taxonomy (NCBI): domain Eukaryota; kingdom Metazoa; phylum Chordata; class Hyperoartia; order Petromyzontiformes; family Petromyzontidae; genus Lampetra; species Lampetra fluviatilis. The sequence goes on from NC_136296.1 coordinate 13,632,703, forward strand.
AGCAGGAAGTGCTTGCTCAGCCACCGCTACTTGTCCTCGGCAGTCCTGAGGTTCAGTCGATAGCGTTGTCTTAGGTGTGTGAGTGTAATTTGCCTGCGCGTGTATCCGTTTCGTGTTGAGGGAGCAGCGTGAGGAGCTGCAGGTGGCACGGGCGATGCTGAAACTTCCAGCACGGGGGATATCCGGGGAAATCCAAATGACGCCTCTAGCCCTGTGGGGTCTTGGCGGATGCTGCTCACATTCCTAATGTGTTCAATTTCAAGAGATTATTTATAATTACTCTTCCAGTGGAGGTTATGAGAGTGGCTGCTGCTGCTGCCTTTTTTGATTCGCTTGATAAAGGGCCCAGAAAGCATTGCTGTCTTAAACGGCTAGCTCAGAACTTGAGCTGGGATAACCGATTATTTAAGTAATCAATCAATTTCTCTCCTAATTGCCAGTCCCATTACTCGACCAATACCAACATAGTTGGAATAATGTTTATCTCAGTTTCCACGTGTGTCACTTCAGCACAGACGACGTTTAATCAATTCACTTGATCAACTAATCGTCCCAGCTGTCATCTGAACTAGCCCCACCTTGCACTGTCGGGGTTCAGATGAGTCGGAGTGAGTGCTGGTGCTCATTGCCAGGTGGTGCTGGCTGGGGAGAACAATGGCTGCCCGAGCTCAGGCCCCACCACCATCCCAAACACCGGCCTCACCTGCAGCTCCGTTCGCTGCTTTTGTGTTGCCGTGACGTCGCGGTCGTGTGTCCGTGTGGGGCTATGTGAGCAAAGGGAACACTTTGGGACGCATCTTGACCATATGATGGTGCCGTGGGGGGACGTTCTGGCCTGGGGTCACTGTTGAACCAGGGGTTCTTTGTGAGCCTGGTGTTAAGTGTTGAACGTGGAGTCGTTGGTGAACCCAGTGTCATTGTTGAACCTGGTTATCATTGGTGAGCCCTGAGGCACTTGTGACCTTTGAGTCAACGGTGAATCTGGTCTTTCATATTGAACTTGGAGTTGTTTGTGAATTTGGAGTTGTTAGTGAGCCCACGTGTGCCAGAGGGCATGGCGCTCCGTGCTGGGCACGGTGAGTGGCATGGAACCACGTGAAGCCACGCCGACCTTCGTGGCCTCCAGGCCAAAGAGTGGGACTGCCATGATGCATATGGGGAACGGCCCCATCCTGTGTAAGAAGAACGAGGCTGTGGAGGTGGTTTTGTATTTTAACAATTTTTGTAGTGATGTCCGTAATGTAAGGCCCTCCACACTCCCACAACCTCATCCAGTATTCTTCTCCAAGTCGGCATCCCCAAGCCTGGTTCTCTTGGCGCAATGGGGTTTGCTGTGAGAATGTGTTTCGGGCTGCTTGGGGACAAATCCCTGCGTCGTTGTTGGATTCTGCACTGGAGTGGACAGCACTCAATATCCATGTGTGGAAGGGAAGTCTTGTCTGTGGGGATTGAATTTGGGTTAGGGTGGTTTGGAGGTTTTGTGACCTGGAATGAGTAAATAACTCAACGAGGGAGGTTCCAGAGCACGAGGGGTATCGTCCGCACACAGTACGGAGGTGGGGGGCACCTGTGTGGGTTGTGGGGGGCTGGGTAGGTGTTGTGCATGATCAGTTTACAGTGAAGCATTTGTAAACATTTCTTCTATAGCATTCCGTCCCACGCTGGCGCAATAAACGCAGCGTGGCCATTAAACGCACCCTGGACTATTGTACTGTCTGGTCCTCGTCTCATCCCGTCTGTCCTTTCCTTTGGTGTCTTGTCCGATCTGTTCCTACCGCTACCCTATACCTGGGGGGAGTGGGGGTGGACGAGTGCGAGAGCTTGACCCAGGTGAGAGTGGGGAAGATGGGAGGGCTTCAGCTGCCCCCCCCCCCCCCAAGGGGCGCTCAGCGAATTGCGTAAACGTTTGCTCCGTGAAGGGCGCGGGGCAATGCGACTAAAAATAACGGCGCTGAGCGGCGGACGGTGGGGCTGGGGACAGTGACTTGGCGAACACGTGGACATCGACTGTATGTTAACACCAGCTGTAGAATCATCAGATGTGTGAACCTCAATGTTACCATCAACTATGTGATGTGAACATCAGCTGTTAGTGGATATTTAGGGGGGGGGGGGTAGTTCGCTCATTCTCTTCTGCTGCCTCCATTGTCTGAAACTTCTTCCCCCCAGCTACCCCCGTAGTCAAAGCTCAAGGATTTAATTTCTTTTTACTCTGCTCGACTGCCCCGCTCTCAAAATGTATGTCCACAGATGCAGCAGATTGTATTTCAATGCGGTTGCACTATGAAGCGACACTAATCCCAATCGTACCGCACTAATCAGCAGCTGATGCTCGACATCCACCGGCGTTTCGCAATCTCCGCTGTGCATCAGCCGAGTGGCGGCGGCGGTGTAGACGCCTCCCCCCGTCCCTGTCCCGTTCTACGAGGCTCGCAGCGGGGGTCATGGGCGACCTCGGTCTGTAATCCTCGCGTGTAGCTGGGAGCCTCGGAGGGGCCATCGCGACCCAATCCGGGGCGGATTACGGAATAAAGCCGCGGCGCCGCGTCGGTGGCCACGACGACCTAAGCGGCTCCCAGCGCCGCGTCATCTCCCTCCAGCGGGGTCGCTGCTGCTGCTGCTGCTGCCACCACCACACAGCCCACCACCACCACCACGCAGCCCACCACCACCACACAGCCCACCACCACACAGCCCACCACCACCACACAGCCCACCACCACCACCACCACACAGCCCACCACCACCACCACACAGCCCACCACCACCACCACCACACAGCCCACCACCACCACACAGCCCACCACCACCACACAGCCCACCACCACCACCACCACCACACAGCCCACCACCACCACCACGCAGCCCACCACCACACAACCCACCACCACCACTCAGCCCACCACCACACAGCCCACCACCACCACCACCACACAGCCCACCACCACACAGCCCACCACCACCACTCAGCCCACCACCACGCAGCCCACCACCACGCAGCCCACCACCACACAGCCCACCACCACCACACAGCCCACCACCACCACCACCACCACACAGCCCACCACCACACAGCCCACCTCCACGCAGCCCACCACCACCACACAGCCCACCACACACCACCACACAGCACTCCACCACCACACAGCCCACCACCACCACACAGCCCACCACCACCACACTCCACCACCACCACACAGCACTCCACCACCACCACACAGCCCACCACCACGCAGCCCACCACCACCACATAGCCCCCCACCACCACGGGCCATGGGCACAGGGGGGCCCCATCACAGAGACCCCCGACCTGCCACAGAGGCAGGACTTCTGATCGCGGTCTCGATCACGCGGAGACCGCCTCGTCCCCCAAAGATGCACGTGGTTAAATGACGTCACCGAATCGCAGCCAGATGACGTCATCAACAGAAAACATGACGTCATGCACTGACGTCACAGTCGCAATGACGTTTTTCCGGTTCCGTGCATCGCGAGTCGTGGAATTTCCGGTCCCGGGTCGCGTCCTCTCCTCGCACGCGTCGCCGCCTCCTCCTCCTCCTCACCGCCCTCCTCTTCATCGTCCTCCTCACCCTCCTACTCCTCACCGCCCTCCTCTTCATCGTCCTCCTCACCCTCCTCCTCCTCACCGCCCTCCTCTTCATCGTCCTCCTCACCCTCCTACTCCTCACCCTCCTCTTCATCGTCCTCCTCACCCTCCTACTCCTCACCCTCCTCTTCATCGTCCTCCTCACCCTCCTCCTCCTCACCGCCCTCCTCTTCATCGTCCTCCTCACCCTCCTCCTCCTCACCGCCCTCCTCTTCATCGTCCTCCTCACCCTCCTCCTCCTCACCGCCCTCCTCTTCATCGTCCTCCTCACCCTCCTACTCCTCACCCTCCTCTTCATCGTCCCCCTCAACCTCCTCATGGCGCCGCAGGTTCACGCGGAGCGCGACGCGGGGCGCAGCGCGGGGCTCGCGGCCGAGATGCGCCGCGGGATCCGCGCGGTGCTGCTCGGACCCCCGGGGGCCGGGAAGGGGACCCAGGTGAGGACCGTCAGGGGGGAGGGAGGTGAGGGGTGAGGGAGGTGAGGGGTGAGGGAGGTGAGGGGTGAGGGAGGTGAGGGAGGTGAGGGGTGAGGGAGGTGAGGACCGCCAGGGGTGAGGGAGGTGAGGGAGGTGAGGGGTGAGGGAGGTGAGGGGTGAGGGAGGTGAGGACCGCCAGGGGTGAGGGAGGTGAGGGGTGAGGGAGGTGAGGACCGCCAGGGGTGAGGGAGGTGAGGGGTGAGGGAGGTGAGGACCGTCAGGGGTGAGGGAGGTGAGGGAGGTGAGGGGTGAGGGAGGTGAGGACCGCCAGGGGTGAGGGAGGTGAGGGGTGAGGGAGGTGAAGACCGTCAGGGGTGAGGGAGGTGAGGGAGGTGAGGGGTGAGGGAGGTGAGGGGTGAGGGAGGTGAGGACCGCCAGGGGTGAGGGAGGTGAGGGGTGAGGGAGGTGAGGACCGCCAGGGGTGAGGGAGGTGAGGGAGGTGAGGGGTGAGGGAGGTGAGGGGTGAGGGAGGTGAGGACCGCCAGGGGTGAGGGAGGTGAGGGGTGAGGGAGGTGAGGACCGCCAGGGGTGAGGGAGGTGAGGGGTGAGGGAGGTGAGGACCGTCAGGGGTGAGGGAGGTGAGGGGTGAGGGAGGTGAGGACCGCCAGGGGTGAGGGAGGTGAGGGGTGAGGGAGGTGAAGACCGTCAGGGGTGAGTGGGTGAGGGGGGTGAGGGAGGTGAGGGAGGTGAGGGAGGTGAGGGGGGTGAGGGAGGTGAGGGGTGAGGGAGGTGAGGGGTGAGGGAGGTGAGGACCGTCAGGGGTGGGGGAGGTGAGGTCAAGGGTGGGGGAGGGAGCCCGATGGAAGAGGAGAGGAAGGTGAGTTGACGGGTGAATGTAGGGGAAGGGTCGCGGTGAGGGGAGGTGATGAGAGATGTTTGGTGAAGAGATGGGTTGAGGGTAGAGGTTTGTGGGGAAAGATGAAGTGATGATTGGATCAGAGGACGGAGAGATTTAATTGAATTCAGGAGAGCTAAAGAGACTTCGGGCTCGAGGGGAGGTATCGGTTTGAGGCGGGCACGGTGAGAGGTGACGGGAAGAGGGGTGAGGCGACAAGGGAGGGGAGAGAAAGGGTCGTGAGAGGTGATGGAGGTCGCGGGTGAGAACTGTACCGTGGTTGGGGGGGAAGAGACGGAGCGAGGGGAGGTGAGGTGGGGGCGAGGTGGGGGGTGATGTGGGGGTGAGGTGGAGGTGAGGTGGGGGTGGAGGTGAGGTGGGGTGGGGGCGAGGTGGGGGTGAGGTGGAGGTGAGGTGGGGGTGAGGTGGAGGTGAGGTGGGGTGGGGGTGAGGGGGGGTTTACGGGGAGGGTGAGAGGGATGCGTGGTGAGGTGTGTTACGAGGACATGGCATGAGGGGTGGGGAGGCCCTGGAATTCGTGTTCCATCTCGGGCGATGCAGACGTCACCGGTGAGGGGCGGTGGTTGGGGCAGCAGGACCCCCCCCGCCCCGGGTGCCCCCTCCCTGCAGCGGGGACGCTGTGTGGCCGGATTCCTGACGGCGGAAAAGGGCCGCGGGACGACGGCTCCACCCACCCTGGCGGGGCCGGGGAGCGGCAGCGCAGCTCACGGCCAACCCGGCCTCAGTCAGTTACCTAGTGCTGTGTGTAAACATCTCCACTAAGGAGACAAAGACGGTCGGGCGTTGATCTGGCCACCCACCTCGTGTACCCTTTCGGCCTTCATAGGTGCTCGCCTACAGCACTTGCCTCAAACGTATTTTGAGGCTATAAAGGGGAACTTTGTCTTGTGTGTGAAGGTGTGCGCCTGGCGTCTTTCCGTGCACAATTGTGTGTGTGTGCTTGTGAAGGTGCGTGTGTGAAAGCCTGTCTCTTAGTCAACCCATGGCACCTGGGTCTGTTCTGTGACCTGCCAGCGAGCCTTCTACACTTCACGTGGCCTCAAAGTGCACACAGCGTGGCACAAGCGCCGTGAAGACGTCGCCACCACTTAGTGGTGAATGGCGGTGATGTTTGTGTTTTTTGCGTTGCACAATCCTCGCCTGGCACAATCGCTGTGTGGACGTGGCTGGCTCTCCGAGGCGAATGGTGGTGGTGGTGGTTGCGGTGTTTATGATGCTGCCTTATCTGTGTATTTGCACGTCTGTTGCTGTGTGATAATGTTTTGTGGGAGAGTTTGCATCTCTGGATGTGTATGAAAGTTTGTACAATGCGTGAATTTGTACATAATGCGTGTGTAAAGGTGTGTACATAATTGCCCCAACAGCCTGTTAAGGTTATACGGGGGATCTTTGTCTCTGTACATAATGGGTGTGAAGGTTTGTGTGAATCAAGGGTGTGTGTTGAACTTTTATGTGCTGACCCAAACAACTTTCCCCAACAACAGTCTGTTGAAGAGCATCAGTGGGATTATTTACAGGGTGACAGTCTCATTGTGAAACCTTAACCCAAAATATCCAACTTCCACCATATACGGACATTCACGTGAGGTTAAAGGCCAGTCCAGGTTGGCGCACTGGATGACTAAATCTTACGGTTACAGCGTTCACCACGGCGGCCTGCTGATTTTGACCCACAAATGGTTAACCCGCGACCACTGTCACCGCCCCATGTGTAGTGTATGACATCTGCTGTGTGTGTGTATACTGTATCATGGTGGGGAGCAGTTAGCGTGCTGCGCTACGAACCCGGCAATCCAAGTTCAATTCCCGCTCAGCCACCAACACCTTTAACAATCTAAACTGGTCCTGGGTCTCCCCTGGGTCGACTCGGCCTCAAATGAGTACCTGGTGGGATGTGTAAACATCACCACTCGGGGTACACAGGGGGCTGGGCGTGGTGTTGGCCACCCACCCCCTCGTGTGCCGTCCCGGCCTTCATAGGTGCTAGCACTTGCCCCAACAGTCTGTTCAGGCTATATGGATGATCTGTGTATCATGTATGTCTATGTATGTATAGTGTATGATTTATGTTTGCGGATGTGTAGTAGATGTCGTGTATGACGTGTTTGTGATAAATGTGTCGCATATGGTGTGTGCGTGTGTGCACTCCAGGCCCCACGTCTGGCGGAGGAGTACTGCGTTTGCCACCTGTCCACGGGGGACATGCTGCGTGCCATGGTGTCCAGCGGCTCCATGCTGGGGCGACGCCTCAAGGAGACGATGGACGCCGGAAAGTTGGTGGGCGCTCATTCCCACACACAGACCCCTCGTAGTAGCTTTCCAGGATGGTGGCGCTATTGCTGTTAGCAAGCACCTATGAAGGCTGGCATGGTGCGTGGCCATCTTTATCTACCTAATGCCGATGTTTACACAATGACCAGATACTTATGAGGTTGTACGCGTGTGTGCACGTTTGTGTACGTGCCCTTGTGTCCATGTGTCTGTGCATCTGTGTTTGTCTTTGTGCAGGTGAGCGATGAGATGGTGGTGGAATTGATTGAGCAGAACTTGGACAGCCCAGCCTGCAGTAAGGGATTCTTGCTGGATGGTTTCCCACGCACTGTGCGCCAGGCCGAGATGGTGAGCGGGGGTCTCCTGTGTGAGTGGGGCGAGTTGCGTGGTGAGGTGGCAAGCAGTGTGTTGAGGGGGTAAGGTGGTGTGGTGACCGGATGAGGTAGGCGAGTGGGTAAGTGGTATGAGTGGGCGAGTGATGAATGACGGGTTGTGTGGTGTGGTCAAGGGGTGTGTGACGAGGGAGTGTGTGGTGAATGGTTGTATTATGTGATGAGGGGGTGAGTATTATAATAAAGTGGCTTGTATCACACAGCTCGATGATTTGTTGGATCAGAGGAAAGAGAAACTCAACTCCGTCGTCGAGTTCCAAGTGGACGACTCCCTGCTCATCCGTCGCATCTGTGGCCGGTATGGGAGTCATCCACAACCACAAAATCACAATCATAGCCACGTTCATCGCTATAGTTACAGCCAGTTATAACCACATTCATAGCGACAGTTATGACGACAAACATAAATTTACCCCACGTAGCCTGCACAGGCTGTTGGGGGAAGTGCTGCGAGCGTACCGGCTGTGCACTTGTGACGGCCGGTACAGTGCACGGGGAGGCGGTGTGGTGGGCAACACACCCGGCCATATTTTTATTCTTAGTCCTGATGATGACACACCACGCAGAGTGCTCATTTAAGGCTGCGTCAACCTGGGGAGGGATGCTTTGGAGGAGCGACTCGGATATCACTAGCAACTGGTGTTAACCATGGCTGGGATTTAAGCTTGGGTCACTGGATTTGTAGCGCAGTATGCTACCACATCACCACTATCCCACAGTCGCAAATATAGCTACAGCCATAATCATTAACACTGTAAGAGCACTCTCCCATTAAACACACAACAGCTCAATGCTGTGCCAGACCCCAGTAATGTCTGTCTTGTCTGCCCGTCGTGTGTTCCAGGCTGATTCACAAAGAGAGTGGGCGCTCCTACCACGAGGAGTTCAATCCCCCAATTGTGCCCATGCGTGATGACGTGAGTGCCACCCTCCCCATGCCCTTCTGGGCCTGCTTCTTCTGCTCGCGCTACTGTGGAGTGGTTTGGTCCATCGCTCCACTGCGGTGTCCTGAGCGTCTGCCTCGTGTTTCTTCCCCGTGGCGATGCAGGTGACGGGAGAGCCTCTCATCCGGCGCTCGGATGACAACGAGCAGGCGCTGGCGTCGCGGTTGGCGTCGTATCACACGCAAACAAGCCCTCTGGTCGGCTACTATCAGCGGCGTGGGCTGCACACCGCGGTGGACGCGGCACAGTCTCCCGACGTGGTGTTCGCCAGCATCCAGGCGGCCTTCGCTCGCGCAGAAAGTAAAGACCTGGTCGTGTTCCTTTGAGGTCTCGTGGGGTCCGAGGTGCCCGCTTCGGTTGGTGTCTCCGAGGGTCATCAGGGTTTTGCCGAGGGTCTGGCTCGGGGCTCTTCTTTCCGTCCCCTGTGGACGCTCTCCTGCCTCCTGATCTCTTCCCAACCCAGCTCGGGTCATCCTGTTGCCCTGGGGCTCATGACCCCGGCCACACCCTCCAAGAGCTGGGCTGACTGCCCAGGTGAAACGACTGTGGCATCCCCTCTTGGTGATACACCACCCCTCCTCATGAGGCAGTCCATGACAAGGGAAATTGGATACAATTTTACTCGTTTTATGCCACTTAACACAGATTTCTTCTTGCTGGTGCCTCTCCCCAGAAGGCATTGTCACCCACCTGACCTCTCTCCTTTCTTTCTGTCCTCAATCTCCTCTTGCTTTCTGCCGCTGCAGATTCTATTCGGCATCTCTACCCACGAAGTTGCACTTGGCTGATTAGCTGTACTTGGTGTCTTTGCACGGACGTTTAACTCGGCCGGTAAATTCGTTTCGGTTTGCACGGCTGGTAAACTCGGCCGGTAAATTCGGTGCGTTTACGACTGGTAAACTAGGATGGTAAATTTGGTGTCTTTGTGCCCCAGAGGTTATGCTCCGAGCTGACCGCACATGACCTCTTGACAATCACCGACTGGGTGCTTGATCACAATTGTGGGGGTGTGCGATGGTGTGGATTTGTGAAACGAAGCAGCCACGGTCGCACTGGGAGATCCGCCCTTGACCACTCTGCTGCTGCTGGCTCGGAGTTTAATTTGCACAAATGTTTCTGTTCCAGAACAAGGTCACTAGGCTGAAGCCTCCACTCGCTCTGCTGCCTTGCAGATGAATCTGCGTGCCTCCTTGCCCACCGTTTACAGTCATTGCTGCACATTACTGAAGCAATAAACATTTCACTTGGCCAGCATCCTCTTGCCTCACTCATCTACGGCTCCAGTAATGAATGCACGCAGCACAACACACACGCTGAATGTAGAACCATTCTCCTGGAATACAAACATGTGCATTTTGTGTATGTGGACACCTGTAGGTGTTAGTGGCACGGACTTGCCCATTTTTTTACTATTAACACTTTGAAAGTGAAATAGGTAAACATTGTGCCTGCTGAGCAACCTATTTATGTAAACAAGGAATTGCAGTTTCTGACCAAATCAAATATAATTCCCAACCAAAAACGCAGTTGCACACAAAGACACAAGTGTAACTTCCATGTGCTGTTCACGAGCACCTAAAAGTTCAGCACACGTTTATTCTCACCCTTCATTATGCGCACACACAAATATCGCAGGTAATTGGGTGCACGTGCGCTGTGGTGGAATCATTTACCAAGCAGAGCAAGGTTGTCACCCATTCACCAAAGCCACTACGCGAGCTCCCTATGCAGAGATGCACAGGCCCAGCAAAAATCGCACGGTGACAGGAGCGGGGTAGACCACTGCGCCGCTGCCCTCAGTCGTCGCTCTTGACACGCAGCACGACTGGCACCGACGTGCAGGGGATCATGCCCACGTCCGTGATGACCATGGCCACAAAGTCGGGCGGCGTCACGTCATACACCAGGTTCAGCAGCTTGAGGCTGGGCACGTCGCGCCAGCCGCTCAGGGGAGTCTCGTCCCCGCGTGAGCACACCAGGTTGTCCGGGTCGTCTTGGGGGACGCAGAGTTCCCGTGCAGACACACAGACAAAGATCCCCCATATATCCTTAAACAGACTGTTGGGGCAAGTGCTGTTAGCGATTAGCACCTTTGAAGGCCGACAGTGTGGCACGACGGGGTGGATGACCAGCACCATGCCCAGTGCTGATGTTCACACCGCATCAGGTAACCATTTAAGGTCTAACCAGACACAAAAATACATGCCCAATTTAACCTTATTGACCAAAACCAGAAGTGACCATGATCACGTTTTTAGGTTTGACAATAAGGGTGATTTTAAATTAAAGCTTTCGTGACTGCAGGGATTCATATTCTTGGTTCTTTTGGTAAAGTCACGTAGAAGGGAAATAATAAAATAATGGGAATATTTAAATATTAAATAATAAAAATTTAATATTTATATTACTTTATTATTTACCTTCTATGTGACTTTACCGAAAGAACCAAAAATATGATAAGGGTCATGTGGCTGCCTTTTGACATGTGCTGCATCAAATGTTGAATAAAAAGGAAAGGGTCGTCATTTTAACATAATGCACCCAGCAGAAGGAAATCCACCAGCAATAAAAACGCTAAATAGAAATTACCTGAAGAGATACTTCAAGCATTTGCTATTCACATCGTTGGCAAATACCAAATGTAATAATGCCAAGACCAGCATCGGAGCGGTCTCTACGAGTGCGGCGACCAAGTGGAAAACCTAAGAACAGATGGTGGGAGACTTGAGGCAGAATTACGGGTTTCGTCTAAGAGGTCTGTGTGGTGCAGTCGCTGCGTGATTGGCAGAGGGAAGAAAGCATTGGTAGCAATGAGACATCTTGATGGCCACGCCATGGCCAGTGTTTAGTGAGCGGGGATGGGCGCCGATTACCGAGCTCGTTGGACACGAAGGAGTCGGTCTGCACGCGCTCGCAGAACTTGTATGTCTCGCAGCAGATGAGCACGGGGACGTTGTAGGCCCTGGCCACCAGCGTCACCTGCGAGCTGCCTAGGCGCGACATCACGTAGCCGTTGGCCAGGAGAGCGTGGGCACCCAGAAACACCTTGGACACCTGGAAGCGACAGCACCAACGAGACCTCGGTTTGTCCATACACTTAGGTACAGGAGGATTCTTGGTATCTGTGGTGCTGTGGGGAATCCTAGTATGTGTGGCTTTATTCCATGGGAAAACAAATTGCAGGTAATCGCAAGTAGAATGTGCCACTCAACTAGGCTGCAAAAATGCGAAAAGCAAAATAGTTCTGCAAAGAAGGATGGGAAAACTGTGGATTGTCACAAATAGCAATAGTGCCAAGGACAATAGTATCCATGGCCCTATAGCTGTAAACAATCTGAGTTGCAAGTAATAGGATATCTGTTCAGAGTTCTCCCATAATTCATCACGGTTGACCATCGGTTCTATCACTCCACCAATCGGCAAATACAAAAATAGTGCGTCTTCGCACGTGTGCCGCTGGACGGGAGGTGACCGGCAAGGCTTGGTGACGTCATCAGTAGCACTGACCACGTCACGCAGGGTGTGCCTCGCAGGGTGGGGGGGGGGGGTCCTGGGAAGTGGGGGCGGCCAATCGCGGTGCGACGGCACGGGCCTCACCTCCTGCATGGCGTAGGCGAGTGCCGTGACGAGGACGTAGGTGCAGGGCACGCCGTGGCGGACCAGGCGCCGCATCGCCTCGCGTGCTTCCATGCGGGGCCGGCTGTCCACCAGCACGACACGGAACGTGCGGCCCCGCGTTCGTGCCTCTACGAGCACCCTGTTCACCAGCGACGAGCTGGGGCGTGGCGGTGAGAGCGTGTGTGGTGAAATTCAGTCATCTTGTCAGTCATCTCGGTCAGTAAAACGCATAGGCACCGGGCCTATCCCTTGACCATGGCGAATGTATGTGCGAAGTGTCTAGGACGTGTCTGTACGCGTACACATGGTGCAGGCGAGCAGTGTGCATACACGTGTGTGCGTGTGTACGTGACTGGGTAAGCTCGTACCATCCGTACACCAGGATCGTGTCGCCGTCCTTGATTTTCTGAATGGCGAAGTCTGCGATGGCCTTGGCCGCCAGCTCGATCTTATTCTGTACGAAGCTGTCGATCCAATCGCACAGCAACTCCTTGGCCTGAGCGAGAGACACACACACAACTGTCTAGACACACACACACACACAACTGTCTAGACACACACACACCTGTCAAGACACACAGGCATCTGTCTCTAGATGCACACACACCTGTCTCTCGGGAGTGCCGGCAGGGATGCTGCTGATGCAGCTCTTGAGATGCTTGATGGCATTGCCCATGCTCACAGCCAAGGGTCGGCACTGATTCAGGAAGCTGCAGGGAGGAGTAGACATGGGTCAGCTCAGCTTCTCAACTCCTCCTCAAGCCCAGCGCCGATCTCCAGTCCAAAGATTGGCTGCGGGCTGGGTTTAGGCTTCACAGGGTGAGTGGCGAGTCACCTGATGTCGGGCTTAAGTTTGTTGACCAGGTCGCGGCACAGGTCTTCGTTGAGGGGCGTGGAGTAGTCACGGATCACCTGCGCACAGCAAGAGCACGGAGGAGGAGGATCGCAACGCCATCGCTCACTCGACAATCCACAATCACCACAATCGCTCTACAATGCCAGTACGCGATGGAGAAATGGTGTCGGTACCGCGGCCTGAGCAGTGCCGCGACCTCAGTGGTATGGGGCCCCCCCTGCCGGCTACGGCTGCCGTGCCCCGCGTGAGTACGTGCGTGCGCGTGTCGGGCGCTGCTGTGTGGCGGCACCTGCTTGAACACGTGCAGCAGCGCAACGGCACGCGCGTTGGAGCCCGTGATGAGGCCCTGGGAGTACTGCAGGCCCAGCCGCAGCACGGACGGGTGGATCACACACGAAGACAGGCTGCGTGCAGAATAAATTAAAATACAAAGATCCCCTGTATAGCCTTAATAGACTGTTGGGGCAAGTGCTGTTAGCGATCACCTATGTAGGGTGGCACGGAATACGACGAGGTGGGTGACCAGAACTACGCCAGGCCACCTTTGTCTCCCCAGTGGTGATGTCAAACTCATTTGTGGCTGAGTCGACCTAGTGGAGGCCCAGGACTGGTTCAGATAATCGTCAGTTGTGTTGGCTGTGAGCAGGAATCGAAATCGGGTCGCCGAGTTTGTAGGGCAGAGCGCTAACCACTGTGCTACTACTCTCAACAATACACACACCCACACACGTTACACTGAGCAGCCAGAGTACACACACAAATAGGTTACACAGTACAGAGTACACACACAGGTTTCACAGTGCAGCTCGGGTACACACAAATAGGTTACAAAGTACCCAGAGTACATACATAGGATACACAGTACACACACAGATTACATAGCGGTGCCAGAGGGGGAACACATCGCTTACACAGTACACGGTACACACAGAGTGCCAGCGTAAGTGAGACACAGGGTGTGATTGAGATATAGGGCGAGGTCGTAAGTGAACACGGGATGAGGTACCTGAGTGATTAAGACACAAAGTGACGGTTGGGTGAATGAGTGGACACGGGTGAGAACCTGAGTGAGGTACCCGAGTGAGAGACAGGGTCAAAGTGTGAATGACACACAGCGTGAGGAAGTGAGTGGACATGGGGTAAGGTACCCGAGTGAGACACGGGGTGAGGTACCTGAGGGAGTGAGTGAGGGACATCTGCCGGCTGTACTGGTGCAGGTGGGAGAAGAGAGTGACCTTGCGTGTCGAGTCCGTTCGCTGTGGCACCTGCGTGAGTGACAGTGGTGAGAGTGATGAGCGTGCTGAGTGAGAATGGTCAGCAGAGCGAGAGGTGAGTGGGGCGAGCAAGGTAAGTGGGGTGAGCGAGGTGAGCTTAGTGTGGCGAGTAAGGTGAGGAAAGTGAGAGTTTGTGAGCATGGTAAGCGTGGCGAGCGAGGCGAGCGTGGCGAGCGTGGCGAGCGTGGCGAGCGAGGTGAGTGGCACCTGCTGCCGCTCGAGTTTCTTGGCGAGTTTCTTCTGAGCGGCCGGGTCGTCGGCCTGCATGTGCTCCGAGACACGCTTCACCACTGCGCACACACCGGCAACTCAACTCAACCTCAATAAGAATGGGCCACAACACAATTCAATAGATCGCATCGCAACACAACTAGTCGTAATTAAACTAAAATCAACACAAAGTAACAACTCAAAACAAATAAATATGAGTTTTTGCTAAATGGTCGTTGAGGCAGTGCTTATCTCTTTACAGTCCTGCAGAGGCAGTGGTGGAAATTCCACATTCCTGTCAGATTTGAACTCACAACCTTGTTGCAATCCACTCGCTCTACCGCTGAGCCACCTGGTACACAACACAACTTAACACATTTTAATACAACACGTGACTGAACAATTCACAACGTAACATGACACAGCACAGCACAATTTCAGGATACACATATACCTACTTGACATATCCTGATATTATGCAACAATTTAAGAAAACTTAACACATCACAGCCCAACACAAGTGAACGCAACATTGCCGGACGCAAACCTCACCCCACATGCTGCGCATCACCACGAGGTGGGAGGAGGGGGGGGCACGTGAGACATTCACATGCGGTTAAGGGGGTGCCGACCCCACTGCTCTCACCGGGGCCCCCGTCCAGCCCAGGGGGTTTGGGTTTCGGGTCGGTGGTTGGGCCGGCTCCCCGAGATTTGGCAGAGGCGCAAGGGGCGAGGGCACCGCTATCCCCCCCGCGCTTCGAGGTCTTGCCGAGCCGCTCGGCCTCCTGGCGTGCGCGCCGCTCTGCGCGTAACTCCGCCTTGCTCTTGCCGGGCCCACTCGCTTCTCCCGGAGCTCCCCTCTCGTTCGTAAGGGCCGAAGTGGAGGTGGAGGGAGGGGAGGGGGTGGGGGGGGCAGTCACCCTGACCCCACAATCCCTCCCATCGCCACTCGCTGTAGCCGCGGCCGGGATGGGTGGCGCCGCTGGTGCCGGTTCTGAGAGAGGGAAACGCGGGGTGGCAGGGAAACGAATCCTCACTATGCCACCCAGGCACTACTGATCCACACACCTACACCCACTCACCTACACCCAGAGAGATACACTCACACGCCTACACACAGAGATACACCCACACAGCAACTACACTAACAGCCACAATTCGCCACTCAGTGATGGTGACATCACCATGCTTGTACCAGGCTAGATGTGCTTTGAGGCCAAGTTCAGTGTCGAAGGTACGCTGGCAGGTCATGGGACAGACCCAGGTGTCATGGGTTGACTGACTGAGATGACTGGCAGGTGCACCACCTTTGCTCCCCACTGTACCTACTCGCTGCGTTTTAGTAGCCCGACGCTCCGCTCGTTGTTGTGAGCGTTGCATCCTTCACGAGGCCGATCTGACACCACTGGTATCAGTTACCGACATGTCCACTCAACTCCACATTCCCATCTCTTTTCAAGCTCGTCCTGCGCCCGTTTAGTCCCCTCTATCCTGCCAAACAGAAGCTGCTTGGGCATACGGTGGCTGGGCATGCGGCAAATGCAGCCTCGCCTGCCGGAGGAGTTCACCGATGGGATTGTTTCGAGATCTTTCAACGCTAATACCTGAAGCTTCGTGTGTTGTGACAGACCAGGTAGCTTCCACACAGCGTTACACAGCTGATGAAAGATAACACCAATGGACTGATTCGTAATGAAACCTTTGCTGCCAAACCGAAGCTGGTCGGTCATAAGCACACTGCCCAGTATCGGAAACTTTTCCACTCTCTCCACAACTGCCCCAATACCCGTGGGGATTTGTGGGCGTGAGTGTTTGTTCACACAAAATACCGAGGCAGGTGCTTGGTTTTGGTGGGGCTGATGGTAAGGACCCACTTCGTGGTGGCAAGCTCCAGGTTCAGCAGCAGATCATCCAACTCCTTCTCAGAGTGAGTAGCAATCACCAGATCACCCATGCAACGTTCACACCGCACCAACCTGAACCTCCCCCACTGTCGCCTGTGTCCCCGTGCACTTCCTCCTTATTCTTTTTCTTCTTCTGCTGCTGCTTCCTCTCCTTGCGTAGCCTCTGCTTCTCCTCCTTGGAGAGTTCGGGAACCGCCTCCATCTGCGGGGAGCGGGAGGGCGACGCCACCACACTTCTGGGACGCTCGACCGGGACACGCGGGGACCCCGTAACCCTTCCCCCGCCCAGTTTTATATAACCCCGCCCCCTCACGCACTAGCCCCGCCCACTCACACTAACCCCGCCCACTCACGCACTAGCCCCGCCCACCCACTCACTAGCCCCCCCCACTCACGCACTAGCCCCGCCCACCCACGCACTAGCCCCCCCATCTATCCTGCCCACTCACGCACCAGCCCCGCCCACTCACGCACTAGCCCCGCCCACCCACGCACTAGCCCCGCCCACTCGCGCACTAGCCCCGCCCACTAACGCACTAGCCCCCTCCACTCACTCACTAGCCCCGCCCACTCACGCACTAGCCCCGCCCACACGGGCGGGCCCTGGATGTGCGTGAAGTGCGCGGCGCGGCACCGGGAACGTGGAGTGGGTGAGGCCACGCGTTTGTAAACGGAGACAAATCCTGAATCTCGCAAAAGCTTCACAGCGAACACGGAGCAGACTTTCTTAAACTACCGCGATTATCCCGGACGAATCGGGATGGACCCGGTAGCTTCAGGAAAATTACACAGGGAGGGAGGGAGATGGGGCACACGGGGAGATGACAGACCCAGGTAGAAGGGGGCACACGGGGAGCGGGGGGACACGGGGAGAGGGGGGCACACGGGGGGACACGGGGAGCGGGGGGACAACGCAGAGGGGACGGGGGGAGAGGGGGGACCCGAGGGGACACGGGGAGAGGGGGGGAAGGAGTGGGAGAACCAGAAGACAGAGAGGACTTGGGTAAGATGGGACTCTGGGAGGGAGGAAGATCGGGAGAAAGGGGATACCGGGAGAAAGGGGACCTGGGTAGAGAGGAGGGAGACGCGGGGAGAGGGGGACCCTCGCACCTCGTTGGGAGCCTTGCCGACTGCTGCAACAGCACTGTACGTCACGTGGCCTACGGCGCATGCGCAGTGGGGCGCACCCTGCACGTACAGTGCGCCTCACGCTGTTACTGTCGTCAGCGTCGCGTCTCGCGTGGCCGCAGCGATCAACGAACTAACAACGACATCACTAAAATACTCACAGCGACATCACTAAAATACTCACAGCGACATCACTAAAATACTCACAGCGACATCACTAAAATACTCACAGCGACATCACTAAAATACTCACAGCGACATCACTAAAATACTCACAGTGACATCACTAAAATACTCACAGCGACATCACTAAAATACTCACAGCGACATCACTAAAATACTCACAGCGACATCACTAAAATACTCACAGCGACATCACTAAAATACTCACAGCGACATCACTAAAATACTCACAGCGACATCACAAATACAGCGACATCACTAAAATACTCACAGTGACATCACTAAAATAATCACAGTGACATCACTAAAATACTCACAGCGACATCACTAAAATACTCACAGCGACATCACTAAAATACTCACAGCGACATCACAAATACAGCGACATCACTAAAATACTCACAGCGACATCACTAAAATACTCACAGCGACATCACTAAAATACTCACAGCGACATCACAAATACAGCGACATCACTAAA
The DNA here is from genome assembly GCF_964198595.1 of Lampetra fluviatilis. NCBI lineage: Eukaryota > Metazoa > Chordata > Hyperoartia > Petromyzontiformes > Petromyzontidae > Lampetra > Lampetra fluviatilis. The sequence goes on from NC_136296.1 coordinate 13,650,903, forward strand.
ATACTCACAGTGACATCACTAAAATACTCACAGTGACATCACTAAAATACTCACAGTGACATCACTAAAATACTCACAACGACATCACTAAAATACTCACAGTGACATCACTAAAATACTCACAACGACATCACTAAAATACTCACAGCGACATCACTAAAATACTCACAGTGACATCACTAAAATACTCACAGCGACATCACTAAAATACTCACAGCGACATCACTAAAATACTCACAGTGACATCACTAAAATACTCACAACGACATCACTAAAATACTCACAGCGACATCACTAAAATACTCATAGCGACATCACTAAAATACTCACAGTGACATCACTAAAATACTCACAGCGACATCACTAAAATACTCACAGCGACATCACTAAAATACTCACAGCGACATCACTAAAATACTCACAGCGACATCACTAAAATACTCACAGCGACATCACTAAAATACTCACAGTGACATCACTAAAATACTCACAGCGACATCACTAAAATACTCACAGCGACATCACTAAAATACTCACAGCGACATCACTAAAATACTCACAGCGACATCACTAAAATACTCACAGCGACATGACTAAAATACTCACAGCGACATCACTAAAATACTCACAGCGACATCACTAAAATACTCACAGCGACATCACTAAAATACTCACAGCGACATCACTAAAATACTCACAGTGACATCACTAAAATACTCACAGCGACATCACTAAAATACTCACAGCGACATCACTAAAATACTCACAGCGACATCACTAAAATACTCACAGCGACATCACTAAAATACTCACAGCGACATCACTAAAATACTCACAGCGACATCACTAAAATACTCACAGCGACATCACTAAAATACTCACAGCGACATCACTAAAATACTCACAGCGACATCACTAAAATACTCACAGCGACATCACTAAAATACTCATAGCGACATCACTAAAATACAACGAACACCAAAATACTCACAGCGAGCGAACATCACACAGTCAAATGTGCCCCGTGTTTTCAATTTTCAGCATCATCAGCCACGATCTAACCACTGCTGGATGATGGCCTCCCTTAGCCACCAACAACCTCTCACGATCCTGGGATGTGATAATCCACCAACATTGATCCATCTCCTCGGGAGTCGGCCCCTTGAATGATTGCATCCTCTGGCTGCCGCTCCGTCACTCGTCTCGGCCGTCGGGGCCCAGCGTCCCTCCTGGCCCTGCCGCCCACTTCTCTTCTTGGGATGACGTCTCTCTACCCTGTGTGGCTTCTATAATCCACTGCTTTCTGAGTGTAATTCCATGGTATTTATATAAGGTTCGGGTATTGCCTGAGTGTTGTTTCCGTTGGACGTGTTGTGATATTTTTCAATATATTTAATATATATATTTACTGCTATCGGCACACGACCATGAGCACGGCAGGAGATGCCGGCTGCTGTGGACATTCCGTGACTGGATTTGGGAAGTACGGAAACATCTAAATTCGTTCAGCAACCGACGCTAACCAGCGAGAAGCGTGGCCGAGTGACCCCCACGACACTCGTCCGGGCACTTTGCTATTCATTCTGTCGACTTGTTCAGTCGGGGTTAGATAAACGTCTTCAAAGTGAAAGACGGGGCAGGCACACACCACAGGTGAATATACACCGCAGGTTGTCATTGCGCCACGTTGAGCCACGAGGTGGCAGCAGACGCCGCTACCACAGGGCCCGCGTCTGTCCCCGTGAGACGTCGGGTCCGGCCACCAGGAGAGGGCTTTGTCGCCTGGCTTCGTGGCCGCGTGTTGCGGCAATGCCGTACAAATATTATCTCGGTAAAGTCACGTAGATAGGGTCAAAGGACACAACAAAAAATAACAAAAAAACTACGTTTCGATCGCAACACAAGCGGTCGTCGTGTTTCGATCGAAACGTAGTTTTTTATTTTTGTTATTTTCTTTGAACCTATCTACGTGAACGAAAAAAGAACGAAAACTTCAAATCCAGATTACGATCTACGTGACTTTACCAAAAGACCAAAGAATATGAATTCCTACAGCCACGAAAGCGCTAAGTCAAGATTTATGCCGCACAAAGTGTAATGATGTGTAGTATTTCAGAAACACGTGGGTGATGTTTCCACGGTTAACGCAGAGTCCTGAGTTGTCCTGAGTGAGTCGTGAGGCGCAGTATTCGCTGGAAGGTGTAGAGATTAATCGGCTTGTGAGTAAATCGCGCACAACACATGTTCACATTGCCGCATGCTTGTAGCCGTCCGATCATTGAGGACGTTATACGGACATCTGGATGGCGAATCGTGAACGTTCAAGTGACGTTCAAGTGACGTTATTGGAGACGAAGGTTTTAATGTTGAGGACTTGAGGTGACATAGAAAAACAGTGAACTGCACACACACAAGAAAGGGAGAGCGACTCAGTGTCCTTTAATACAACACCAATGGCTACAATCCAGGAACGCAACCCTGTTTTTACCATACCGCCTATTATTTGGCGAACGCGGCATTGCCTAACACGGCATTTTCCAGGGATGCAGTACCTATGTCTACGTGTGTAGTATACGTGACCAGCTAAGATAGTTTAAATCAGGTGACCACGTGTCTGGGAGACTTCACCTGGGACGGAGAGCCAAGTCCACTCAGCCACTCGCTCCAACCCACACGGGGAGGGGGCAGCCTCCCGGCTCTGACGTTGGCCCCGCCCACGACTCGGGTAGCCCCGCCCACAGAGCTCCAGCCGCTCCACTCAGTTCCTGAATAAGCTCCCCAATACGTGGAACGAAACGTTGGACACCATGCCAAACAATGCGGTACACTCGGAACACACATGGTAGAGCTATGCACGTGTTTGTCCAGGGCGGCGGCATAATTCTGAGACTCGGGATCGCGGCAACGTGAAGTTATTGCAGTCGGAATTGCTTTGCCACCAATATGCCACGTTGTGAGCACGGATAGACCACAGGGGGCCGATGTCGTTCCTGGCCCATGCCACCGATGAGGCAGCTCTTGGTATCCCATGCTCACTCTTTTGTAGGATTCCCCACTGATACGCCACAATGTGAAGCTGAGAGGACTATGGGAGGCTGCTTGTGAATGTTGATGAGCGCCAATAAGGTTCGATTCTGAGACTTCTCGAAAAATATTCTCCACAGCGAGGGGTCCTCCAGCAGCACCCACATCCAGGGTCAAGCCCTGATTGCCCGTTCAGTTGCCAAAAATTATGGCCCAGATTTCCTGGGACCCACAGGGCTTTGTTAACAGTCTCCGGCCAAGAAACAGAAGCCAAAGGAGCAGATGGAGAAACTCTGTGATTTCATGACTCGGGAGTTTCACAGGCTCCTAACTTGGGAGACTTTGGTCACTGAGAAACCGAGAGACTCACCAGTACAAACTCGTGATTATGGAACCCAGCTTAGAAACCCAACCCCATGACCCCAGCTTAGGGGACTTCAGCACTTCGAGCACGAGGGAGGCAGGAAATACACGAGGGAGACGGACGCTGGGTCACGGTGCACGTGGTGATTTATTATTCGTGATCACGCGGTGGCGTGGGCTCATCGGTCGGAGCACCTTGTCACGGTGCGGGTAGCGGAAAGTCACGCTTCCGGATGTTACCCGGGGCGAGCGCCGTTCATTCTTCAGAGAACAGCACAGACGAATGACTACCCCCGACTGCCCACAACTACGGTCAACTACCCCTAACTACAGCTGACTACCGGTGAAGCTCGCGGGTACACACACCTTCGTGCGATTATTTTCCAACATATATGTGGTGTGTGGCGGGTGTGGTGGAGTGAGGGGAGAGTGGTGGAGTGAGGGTAGTAAAGCCATCATACGTCCTGGTTTGGCTGGGACAGTCTCGGTTCAAAAAACCTGTCCCGGTGTCTCACTCCCCACGTGCTTGCTGGTTTAAAACGTCTTGGTCCCCACGCGGGCAAGGGGCGGAGCAACCCGTGTCAGGGGTGGGGCCTGTGAGCAATGGGCTGGGCCTTTAGTGGGCGGAGCCTGTGAGCAATGGGCTGGGCCTTTAGTGGGCGGAGCCTGTGAGCAATGGGCTGGGCCTTTAGTGGGCGGAGCCTGTGAGCAATGGGCTGGGCCTTTAGTGGGCGGAGCCTGTGAGCAATGGGCTGGGCCTTTAGTGGGCGGAGCCTGTGAGCAATGGGCTGGGCCTTTAGTGGGCGGAGCCTGTGAGCAATGGGCTGGGCCTTTAGTGGGCGGAGCCTGTGAGCAATGGGCTGGGCCTTTAGTGGGCGGAGCCTGTGAGCAATGGGCTGGGCCTTTAGTGGGCGGAGCCTGCGGGTGGTGTTGCTTGTGGGCGTGGCCATGTAACGTGGGGTGTGGCTGACCAAGAGAGGGAGGGGCTCCCGGTTCACTGTGTCCCAGTTCAGCCAGAAATGTGGTAGCTTGAGTGAGTGGTGAATATGGGATGTGAGTAATGAGTGAATAGGGGATGTGAGTGGTGAGTGAATAGGTGATGTGAGTGATGAGTGAGTGGTGAATATGGGATGTGAGTGGTGAATGAGTGGTGAATAGGGGATGTGAGTGGTGAGTGAATGAGATGTGAGTGGTGAGTGATGAGTGAATAGGGGATGTGAGTGGTGAGTGAATAGGTGATGTGAGTGATGAGTGAGTGGTGAATAGGGGATGAGTGATGAGTGAGTGGTGAATAGGGGATGTGAGTGGTGGATAGGGGATGTGAATGGTGAGTGAATATGGGATGTGAGTGATGGGTAAGGGGTGAATATGGGATGTGAGTGATGAATATGGGATGTGAGTGATGAATATGGGATGTGAGTGATGAGTGAATATGGGATGTGAGTGGTGAGTGAGTGGGGGATTATTGGGAGTGGGGGTGCACGTGGGAGAGTAGGTCAGCACAGGGGAGCGAATCAGGCGGCAGCACTCGCTGGTTTCCGGATGCCGCAGAAGCTGTAGATCTTTGCGAGCAGCAGAGACACGATCTCCTCCTCCTCCGAGGCCTGGGCAGACACGCGGGACACGTGTGCTCACAAAAAACACTACCCAGACAAGCATGGTAACACACAACATGCTCACACATGTGTTCTCACAAATACAAGATCACCCAAATAGCCTGAACATATTGTTGGGGCAAGTTATTAGCGAGAAACTATTTGGGTGAAAATAGTGCACGAAAGGTTGGTGTGATCAGAACCACACCAGCCCACCATTCTCGTCTCAGTGATGCTTACCGCAGCAGCTACTAATGTAAGGCTGAGTCGATCTAGGAGAGGCCCAAATCCAGTTCGGATATCACCCACCACTGATGTTGGCCGTGGTTGGCAATCGAACTCGCGTCACCGGATTCATAGCAGTGTGCTAACCACTACACCACCGCTTTCCGAACACACGTGCTATCATGCTGGTACTGGTGGGAGACTGGGGAGGGAGGGTAACGGGAGATAAGAGCGATGAATTGGGGAGACGCAAGGGAGGAACTGGGGAGGTGAGGGGGAGGGAACGGGTTTGTCCCAAGGCTTGTGGGACACCAACGCTCACCTCGTGCAACTGCTGCTCCTCGGCGAAGGCGACAAGGATGACGGAGATGAAGAGGTTGAGGAGGGTGAAGCTCATGAAGATGATGCAGGAGCCAATGAGGAGGGGTCCGAGCACAGGGCTCACCTCCATCACCTGCGGAGACACCGCCACGTCAGTCCCAACTCTCCCTCGCAATGATCTCAACACCATCCATGATCTATCCACCGCTGGATGAAGACCTCTCGCAGTGCCGCAACTTAAAAATCTAACAAGCAGCTGCGTGCGAGCCGACTTCATGGCTCCATTTCCTTGGAAGACGTTATGTCGAATGCATTACATTATCTCCTTTGGCTGGCACTCTGCTGTTAGCGTTGCCCACTGGCCATCGTCCATTCTGGTCACAGCGCGTCCTGCGCACATCCCCAAACCGCGTGCTCCTCCTCTCGGTGTAAACTAAAATCATGGGCCACTCTGCGCTCATTTGTGCACTTTGCAGATTTTGCTCCACGTCCACGCGTCTGATTGGCATGTCGTGGCAGGCGACAACCTCAAACGTATCTCAATAACAGAGACTCGGCGATCGGCGTCCAGGCCCATTGGTCTTCTCGCCGTGTGCTTCAGTGACCGTGTCAAGCTGATCACCACGACCACCACTGAGCAAGAGTAGTGGCTGTGTCAGCTGAACAAGAAACCCTGACTGGTGAGCTCCAGAGGGTGGACAGGGTGACTCACCTCACAGGGTGACTCACAGGGTGACTCACCTCACAGGGTGACTCACCTCACAGGGTGACTCACCTCACAGGGTAACTCACAGGGTGACTCACCTCAGGGTGACTCACCTCACAGGGTGACTCACAGGGTGACTCACCTCAGGGTGACTAACCTCACAGGGTGACTCACAGGGTGACTCACCTCACAGGGTGACTCACCTCACGGGGTGACTCACCTCACAGGGTGACTCACAGGGTGGCTCACCTCACAGGGTGACTCACCTCCCGGTAGTTGAATGCCCCCAGCTGGAGGCTGACAAGCGTCTGGAGTGAATCCCACACGCTTTTGTAGTTCTCCAGGCACCGGCCGAACATCACGTGGCACTGCGCACAACACGTGGGTGGCAGCGGAGCACGAACCGTCACGCTCGTCTCCCACAGCCTGTGTATGTGTGAGTGTGCATGTGTATGTACATGTGTGTGAGTGTGCATGTGTATGTGTGAGTGTACATGTGTATGTGTATGTGTGAGTGTACATGTGTATGTGCATGTTTGTGTGAATGTGCATGTACATGTGTGAATGTACATGTGTATGTGTGCATGTGCATGTGTATGTGAATGTATATGTGTGAGTGTACATGTGTATGTGTGAATGTGCATGTGTATGTGAATGTGTATGTGTGAATGTGCATGTGTATGTGAATGTGTATGTGTGAATGTGCATGTGTATGTGTATGTGTGAGTGTATGTGTGAGAATTTGTGCATGCCTGTGGATCGCAGTGGTGAGCGAGTTGTGCTTCGAAACCAGTAAGTGGAGTGTGACTAGTAATAGGTTTTTACCCTTTTATCTGGCACCAAAACTGACACCTTTATACAAAGGGATCATGTTAGCAATAACCACAACACAAGCAGTCAAAATGCAAACAAACATGATCCCTTGTATAATGGTGTCAGTGTTGGTGCCAGATGAAAGGGTAAAAACCTATTTCTATATCTCGCTACTGGCAAAGGAGGCCTCATAATGGAGTGTGATTCTTGCTCACAACCAATGAGAGTGGCTGCAATCTGAAATGGTCTTGGGCCTGCCCTCGGTCGACAAAGGCGGCCAGGCACAGTGCTGACCACCCACCCCCTCGTGTGCTCTGCCGGCCTTAATAGATGACAGTGTTAAAGGCTATACGGGGGATCTTCGCCGTTGTGCTTACCGACAGCGCATACGCCCCCAGCACTACGAGCAGCACGGTGAGGAAGCTCGCCATGTCGCGCCCGGCGCGTGCCAGTGCGCCCGTCAGCAGGCACATCTTGGGATTAAGGCGCAGCAGCCGCCACAGCTTCACAGTGCCCAGCAGCACCAGCAGCGCCAGCACGTAGCCCAGTGCCGAGTCGGCCAGCGCCGTCTCATAGAAGCTCACGAACCTGGGAGAGAACGCCGAAGCAGCATCGGCATCAATGAACCCTGACCCCGAGCTACGCAGGCTCCAGTGTAGCTTGGATGTGCGTCGCTGCTTGCGTACGTGTGCGTTCATGTGTACATGTGCTTGTGTGCGTGCATATGTGGGTGTCGTCAGTACGGGAGTGTGTGCATCTACTTGGGTGTACATGTGGAAGTGCGCGTTTGCGTGTGTTTATCCATATATACTTACACACACGCTCATATGTATGTGCGTATGTAGAGGGAGTGAGTCTATCTATAGGACGACTATTGACTTCCCACAAAGTGGTACCCCTTTTATTGACTGTAGAAGGATGATGGGCTGCATCAATCCGCAATCAGAATTTGAACTCCAACATTTGTATTGTGAGCTGCTCACGCCTGTGTTGTGTGTTTACACGCTTGTGTGTGTACACGTGTGTGTGTGTGTACACGTGTGTGTGTACACGTGTGTGTGTGTACACGTGTGTGTGTGTGTGTACACGTGTGTGTGTGTGTGTGTACACGTGTGTGTGTGTGCGTCCACCCGTGCCCACCTGTTGGGGTTTTTCAGGTGCAGGGCGACGTCGCGCTGCCCCAGCAGCAGGCGCTTGGTGAAGAGCGCCAGGCCGGCCCAGCTCAGCACGATGATGGCCACCTCCAGCAGACTCCAGCGGCAGCGCAGGTAGCGCCAACCCAGCCTGCGCACCGTCTTGACCTGCGGCCAGGGAGGTACACGGGAGGTACACGGGAGGTACACGGGGAGGTACACGGGGAGGTACACGGGCCACCTTCTGATGGACGCCCCCACCTGGGCCGGCGCGTGTCCCCACGGTCCGCCGCACCTGAGTGTTGTCCACGTTACCTCCCGCAGCGGCTTTGTCCATATCTGAGCTATTGGTTGAGCAACACGATTTCCGGTTCAGAAGCGAATTTGCGCTGGTGGCTCGCTCCGTCGGTGCCGTTGCTTCTGCATTGGTTACTGGTGAATAGCTGTAAAAGTTGTCTCATCCATTGCTGTGTTTTACATTTTATGTATCGCTGATCTCTATCACAATAACTCTGCCAAGCACGCAGTGGCCTCCTCTCCCCAGTTTACTCCAACGGTCAACGTTCAAGATCGTGACAACCGATCTTAGTTTCACGAATGTGAAAGCGATGAAATGCGTCGTTACGAATATCCGAGCCGATCGATGCGTGACGGTGGAATCCGTCTCCAGGGGAGCAACCAGCTGCGCGATCACTCGCTCCGGTGAGAGACGTTCACAGAGAAGCTGCTGCTGCTGCTGCTATTGCTGCCGATGTCGCCCAGTAGCTGCGGAGTGAACCGGGCCTAGCGAGTCACCACACAGCCACCCGGCTCTTCGCGCTCGAGGGACCGTTTGCTTTTATGTCGATGGGCATCTGCCACGCACCTGCACCACCATGTAGTAGATGATGAAGAGGTAATAGATGATCTCAGCCATCATCACGAAGATGTGCAGAGACCCCGTGTACTGATACAGGCGCAGGCTGTGCAGCTCCACCCAGGGCAGGAAACCTCCTGTGACAACATAGCACGTGGCGTGGAGTACACGTGGCGTGGAATACACGTGGCATGGAGTGCACGTGCTGTGGAGTGCACGTGATACACAGTGTGCACAGTACACGCGACACAGAGTAAAAACTGTACGGAACACACGTGGCACGGAGTGCACATGGGATACACATAGCTGGATGATGCAACACAGTCATCATGAGCCATCGGAGGCCTTCAGCCAGCAGTGGATTGACCACGGCCGATGACTATGAAATGACGATTACTGCATTGCATGATGATGCAGACACGTGTATGAACACTCATCGGTCCCATGCTCGACTGGCCTCAGGCTAGAGGCTTCGTCCAGCAGCGAAGCGAGAATGACGGCTGTTCTGGCGCTCTCTACTCACCCAGGCCGTTGGTTTCCATGACGACGGCGGCGGTGGTGAAGAGGTTGACATTGGCGTTGTAGACGGTGAGCTCCAGCAGCACGGCCCTGGTGCGCGTGTCCAGCCAGCTGCTGTCGAACAGCAGCTGCAGCAGCCTGAGTGCAGCACGCGGAGAGATTCAGCACGCGCAGACACACACACAGCACGTGTCAGAACTCATGCACGGCACACCTGATGCGTCACATGCAGTGCCCAGTGTGGTGCCGAGTTCTGTGCTGAAGGTTGGGATTAGTGTGCGGTGCTGAATGTGGTGCTGAGGGTTGGGATTAGTGCGATGCTATGTGTGGTGTTTGGTGCAGTGCCGAGTGGTGTTGAGGGTTGGGGTGAGTGTGGTGCTGAGTGCGGTGCTAGAGGCAGCACCGTTGAGCGTGGCCACGATCCGTGCCCAGCTCAGCCACGTAACCTCCGCCGCGGTAGAACGCCAGGCGGCCCCACAACGGGAATGACCTCGACTTGGCCTGGCTGCGGTAGCGCCACACACCGGCCAAGAGCTCACCGGCGTCATCACCCTGAGGGTACCACACCACGTCACACACACCACACACACAACACCGCACATCAGACACACACCACACACACAACACCACACATCAGACACACACCACATACACAACACCACACATCAGACACACACCACACACACAACACCACACATCAGACACACACCACACACACAACACCACACCACGTCACACACACCACACACACAACATCACACATCAGACACACACCACACACACAGCACCACACCACGTCACACACACCACACACACAACACCGCACATCAGACACACGCCACATACACAACACCACACATCAGACACACACCACACACACAACACCACACATCAGACACACACGACACACACAACACCACACCACGTCACACACACCACATACACAACACCACACATCAGACACACACCACACACACAACACCACAACACGTCACACACACCACACACACACCACACACACAACACCACACATCAGACACACACCACACACATAACACCACACCACGTCACACACACCACACACACACCACACACACAACATCACACATCAGACACACACCACACACACAACACCACACATCAGACACACACCACACACACAGCACCACACCACGTCACACACACCACACACACAACACCGCACATCAGACACACGCCACATACACAACACCACACATCAGACACACACCACACACACAACACCACACATCATACACATACCACACATCATATACACCACACTATACACACCAAAGACAAAGATCCCCCGTATAGCCTGAACAGACTCTTGGGGCAAATTCTGTTAGTGAGCACCTATAAAGGCTGGCACGGTACACGAGGGAGGGAGGGGGTGGGTGGCCAGCACCACGCCTGGCCGCCTTTGTCTCCCCAGTGACGATGTTTTTACACATTTCACCAGGTACTCATTTGAGTCTGAGTAAACCTAGGGGAGGCCCAATACCCGTGATAATCGTCAGTGGTGTTGGCCGTTAGCAGGAATTTAACTCGGGTCGCTGGTTCATAGGGGAGTGCACTAACAGCGACACTACCACTCCACAAATCACACACCATTACGTACCAGACACACACACACGGACCACTGCTGTGGTGGATGTTAATCGAGCTGTCTGTGACCACAGAGAGTGCGTGTCTATTATCCCACTGGAAGAAGAGGGGGGGGGGGGAAAGGGGAAGATGGGGAGGAGGTGGGGCATGAGGATTTGGAGCAGGAGGGTAGAGTCGGGTGAGCGGGTGCCACCGTGGCATTGAGCTGCGGCTGCTTGGCCCACTGCGCCCCGTGGTAGTGCTGCGTGTCCTCGTCCTCCCAGGAGTAGAGCGCGCGGCACGGGGGACTGACGCTGGAGAGCGGCGGCGCCACGCGGCAGCGCCCGGGCGCCACACGCAGCTGGCGCAGCCTCACGGCCCCCACGAGGCGCGCCGTGCCCCCCACCAGGAAGCCTGTGCCCCACGCCGCGGGGACGACACCACCTACGGTTAGCGCGGTGCCGTGGTTATTGGCGAGTGCCGATTTAGGCTCCGAGTGTGGTCATGAATTAAAACGGACTCAAGATGAGTGTCAGATAAAAAAAAATCTGATTTCGGATTCAGTAGAACTGTTGTTGAACGCAGCCAGCATCACGAACCATTGTTGGTGTTAAGGTTGGGCCACGTAATGGTCTGGCCAAGTTTTTGTTGTGAAACTCTCGGCCACAATTACGAAGTGTACACACATTTAATGTGCCAATTATTATCCTTTAAGATCACACCTGCAGTGGAAGAGCAATCCTCACAAGTTGAGCAATTAGATGCAGGTTTCACTTGAAGCTGCGTTGAGCATCTTCAGGTCAGCAAACAGGAAGTCAAAACAATATCAATGTCACTATTGGCCGAGTGCGATGAGCATTTGGCACTGCGCAACTGCGGGCACATTTCGTCGTGCACGGATCCTGAATGAGCTCAAATATAGCTGTCCCAGGACCGTGGTAAAGTGCCTGAAATACTTAGAATTGTCTGCAGTGCGACAGTAAGTACCAGGGGAGAAGGCGCCTGCTGACGGATTACATGGGCACTGACATTTGCCAAAGAAGAACGTGCACGAGTCGCGGGCGCCAACTGACCGCACGACGTCCATGTGGTGTGCGTAGCGCTACATGGACAACATGGCAGGTGAGTGTCGTATGTATGATCAGTCAAACACAACTGTGCCGTGTGGAGCCACGTGTGCATGATGGGGGAAGGTCGATTGCCGAGACGGGCATCAGACCGGTCTTCATAAAACCGGCGACCTCGGTGAACACCTAAGGCCAGATGGTGGGATGAGACTATCGGGGCAGATCTTGCAGGTCGCCGCATGTCCGCTGCCCAACAGCAGCAGGATCTGGTGGAGGGGAGAACACGTCCGTAGCGAGGTGGTGCGGTGGTGGCATCAACGGCTTTGGCCACAGTGACGTCGCATGAGCACCAGGGTGCCCGCGCTCACCTGGGTGCTCCGCGAACAGCGAGGGCAGCAGCGTCGCGTTGGCCCAGGAGAACACGTCCCGGAGGCTGACGGGGCCCTTGCCCAGCTCCCCAACGAGGCTGGCGCTAAGCGCGCGGTTCAGGTGGTAGGCGTGGGGGTCACGCTGGCCGTACGCCACGAGCAGCAGCATCCAGAGAAAGCACATGTACACTGCAGGCACGGCGATCACAACGCAGATTGGTGTGACAATTGGCACGGAGATCGACATAGCAATTTTCAGAGGTTGGCAGAGTAATTGGTGCATGGCACAAGAATCAACAAAGCAATTAACACAGTAATTGGCACAGCGATTGCAAAGCATAAAGATGGCAATTGGGAAAGAAACTAGCATGGAGATTGGCATAGCGACTGGCGCAGGAGTAATGCAAACAGATCCCAGCCGACACGTGGCTTGCTCAGCATTCCCAGCCCCACCGAACGGCAGGGCGTTAACGTAAGGACGCACACAAAATAACTCTGCTAGGGTCTCTCCCGGTAGAGAGAGGAGTGCGAGGAAGTGCCTGTGAGAGGGAGGGTGCGAGTAGGCGAGTGGGAGAGCTAACCCAGGATTTCCCGGAGTAGGCCATACATGCGCTGCTCCTTTTCGTGTTGCCTCTTGAGCTGCTCCATGCGTGTGCTCGATGGAGGAGTGTAAACCACGCGGCTCCGCTCTGTCTTCTGGGCACCCGGCTCCAACGCTCGGCTCCGCTGGTCTGTAGTGACATGGACACACACACACATCCCCTGTAGCCTTGACGGACTATCAAGGCCGACACAGCACACACGGCGGGGGCCGGCACCACGCCCGGCTGGCTCGACCGAGGGGAGGGGCGGGACCAGTTAAGATGTCACCGATGTAGGTCATAAGCAGGAATCGAACTCATGTAGCCGGGTTCGTCGTGGGGTGCACTTACCATTGCACTGCCACTCCCCCACACAACACCCGCCATTCACCACTAAGTGGCGGTGACGTCAACACAGTGCTGGTGCCAGTCCAGGTGCACTTTAAGGGCACGTGAAGTGTTGAAGCCTCCCTGACAGGTCACGGGATAGACCCAGGTGCCATGGGTTGACTGACTGACTGGAAGATGCACCAGCTGTGCCCCCTACTGTGCCAACTTGCTACATTTTATCCCCCCGGCACTCTGCTCGCTGTTGTGAGTGTCAAGCCTCTGCCCTCCGTTGATGTTAGAGGGCGATTGCCTCCAACTGTCCGGTAGCGTCCTTCACGAACCTCCTCCACAGAGGTCGATCTTGATATGACTGGTACCAGTCTTCGGCAATTCCACTCAGCTCTATAACCTCCCGTAGCGCATCTGTCCATCTCTTCCCCAGCCCGTGTCATGCCTATTATTGGTTCTTTCGGTAAAGTCACGTAAATAGAATAAAAAAAATGAAAATAAAACAATTATAAGATGAATTTAAAATAATAAAATAAAATAATAAATTGAAAGTAATAAAAGCAAAAAACCCACGACGTTTTGATCACAACACAAGCGATCTTCATCCGTCTGATGAAGATCGCTTTTTATTTTATCTTTTTCCTTTTTTTCCCCTTTTTTTCTATTTACGTGACTTGACCAAAAGAACCAAGAACATGAATTCCTGCAGTCACGATAGTTGTTCGTGTCATGCCTGTTTAGCCCCCTCTATCTGGCCAAACAGAAGTTGCTTGGGTATGCGGCGGCAGGGCATGCGGGCTACATGACCCAGCCAAAGCAGCCTGCCTGAATGTTTCTAACCAGCGCAGATGTCCCATTAGAGGGGTCCACGTTTCGCAAGCGTAGAGAAGGGAGGGAATGACTGTGGCCGAGAAGACCCGAAGCTTCGTGTGGAGCGACAGACCAGGTAGCTTCCACATAGCGTCACGCAACCGATGAAAAGATATTGCCGCCCGACTTATTCGGAGTGAGACCTCTGGTGTCAAACTGGGCTTGGTCATGAGCGCACTGCCCAGGTATGGGGGGAAACTCTCCACTCTCTCCACAACTTCCCCATCGCCAATGCGAACTTGAGGGAGCGGAGTGTTTGGTGGCACAAACCACCCAGGGGGAGGGCGCTTCGCAGTGAGCGCCTGCGCCGCTATTCAAGCCCCCCCCCCCCGTGCACCAGGCGACTAAACACTGCGCAGCAAGCCACACGAGGCTGCACATTAACACAATGCACGCATAATCATGCACAAAGACAAACACACACCCACACAGATACACACACACAAGGCTGCACATTAACACAATGCACGCATAATCATGCACAAAGACAAACACACACGCACACAGATACACACACACACGAGGACAAAGAACACAAGTAATACAAACACTGTACACAGACGCACGTTGAATCGCACGCGCGCGAAAACGAACAAAACGCGCAACAAACCGCCAAGAAACTCGTTAAACAACAATTTACGCTCCGATAACAAACAACGATAACAACGATAACACACACTAACAACGATAACACACACTAACAACGATAACACACACTAACAACGATAACACACACTAACAACGGGCACTAACAACACACACTCACAACACAAACAACGCCCCTAGGCAGATGCACCCACAGGTAAAGACCCCCCCACAGGTAAAGACCCCCCCACAGGTAAAGACCCCCCCACAGGTAAAGACCCCCCCCATACAGCCGGGAACACCTCCACACGCGAGTACAAAGACTAATATCCTCCATACAGCCTCAACAGACTGGGGGCAAGTGCTGCGTATACAGTATACACAACTACACACACTCGTAAACTACAATTTCACACGCACACTCATACAACAACAACAACAACCGCCATTCGCCACTAAGTGGCAGTGACGTCACCACGACGACGCTTGTGCCAGGCCAAGTGCACCTTGAGGCCACGTGAAGTGTCGAACGCCCGCTGGCAGGAGGTCACGGGGCAGACCCAGCAGGTGCCACGGGTCGACTGACCGAGATGACCAAGGTGACCGGCTGATGCACCACCTGTGCCCCCGACTGTACCAACTTGCTGTGCTTTAGCCACCCGTCGCTCCGCTCGTTGTTGTGAGCGCCACTCCTCCGCCCTCCGTTGTTGTTGGAGGGCGACTGCCTCCAACTGCCCAGTAGCGTCCTTCACGAGCCTCGTCCACTGAGGCCGATCTTGACACCGCTGATACCAGTCATCGGCAAGTCCACTCAGCTCCACGTCCTCCTGTACCACATCACTCCATCTCTTCTCTAGCCCGTGCCGCGCCCGTTTAGCCCCCTCGATCCGGCCGAACAAAAGCTGTTTAGGCATACGGTGGCTGGGCATGCGGGCTATATAACCCAGCCAACGCAGCCTTGCCTGCCGGAGGAGCTCACCGATGGGAATTTGACCAGATCTTTCAAGGATTTGTGAGCTCCTCACACAATCCAGCCTGGTTAAACCCAGGATGGATCGTAGGCAGGCCAGCCTAAATGTTTCCAACCGGCGAAGATGCTCCATTAGGGGGGTCCACGTTTCGCAAGCGTAGAGAAGGGAGGGAATGACTGTGGCCGAGAAGACCTGAAGCTTCGTGCGGAGCGACAGACCAGGTAGCTTCCACACAGCGTTACGCAACCGATGAAAAGATATTGCCGCTCAACTGATTCGGAGTGAGACCTCTGCTGTTAAACTGGAGCCGGTCATAAGCACACTGCCCAGGTATGGGAAACTCTCCACTCTCTCCACTACTGCCCCATCACCGATTGGGAGTTGTGGGGGTGGAGTGTCCGATGGTACAAAATACCCAGACAGGTGCTTAGTTTTGGTGGGGCTGATGGTAAGGCCCCACCTCTTAGTGGCATGCTCCAGTCTCAGCAGCAGCATCTCCAACTCCTCCTCTGAATGAGCAGCTATTACCAAATCATCGGCATACATAACGTGGTTGACCAATAGGGAGCCATCCCTTGATCGCACCCGAGCATCGATCAGCCTCCCATTATATCTGTACCAAATGGAAATTCCCCCGGTACAGCTATTGAAGGTTTCACAAACTACGTGGTCAAAATAGATGTTAAATAATGTGGGAGCCAGAGGACATCCCTGTCGCACCCCAAGGTGAACAGGGAATGACTCCGACTCCCGGCCATGTAGTTTTACTCAGGCCCGCTCACCATCATGAAGGTCCTTAATGATCATGAGCAGAAGGTCAGGGACTCCGAAAGCACGAAGAACAACCCAGAGCTGAGGCCTACTGATGGTACCATAGGCCTTGACCAGGTCAATAAAGCAGAGATGTAGGTTTTGTTGGAATTCCCTACACCTCTGCTGTAGCAAACGGACAGAAAATATGGCATCTGTGCAGGACCGTCCTTTCCTGAAACCACATTGAGGCTCCGCAAGCCTCTCCTCAGCGTGACTGGCAAGGCGATGTTGAATAATCCTTGCCAGGACCTTTCCTGGCACACTCAGGAGTGAGATGCCCCTGTAGTTGTTACAGTGTGTGCGGTCCCCCTTCTTAAAGAGGAGGACCACAAGGGCATCCTTCCAATCCCGTGGTACCCGTCTAGTGATCCAGACTGTTGTTATGATGTCATGTAGGGCACTCTGTGCACAAACGCCACCCTCCCTCAACATTTCGCTTGGGAGATCATCTCTGCCCGGTGCCTTTCCTGGTCTCAGACTCTGGATCACCTTTAGAACTTCCTCAACAGATGGCACCTCAGCCACCTACGATGTTTTCTATGTCGAGGGATTTCCCCTCCCCCAGGACTTCACAGAAATGCTCAGCAAATCTGCAAACCTGTTTCTAGGGGTCGGAGATTTGATCACCGTTCTTTCCTCTAATGATGGTAATAGGTGTGGCGCTGCAGGTTACTTTTTTGATGGAATTAAAGAGCGATTTGTGATCGCGGGCCATTGAGGCCATCTCCTCAGCAACCCACGACCACCACCCATCCTTGCAGCGCTTCACGGCTCTCCGAACCTCCGAGCGAAGGCTGCGGTAAGCCTCCTCATTCTCCGACGTGGGATGCTGTAGCCGATGAGAGTGGCCCTGTCGCTTTTTCTCAGCCAGCTTGAACACCTCCCTCTGTCAGCCAGGGTCTCTAGGGAGGTCTGAACCGTGTACCCAAAGCAGCCATTGCAGCTGCATGAGCCACAGTCCTAAACCTCGCCCATTTCCCCTCGACATCAGGAGAAGTGGGGGACGATGCCAACTTCAGCCGCAAGCAATGATTAAATTCTCGCTTGCAACTTTCATCAGCTAGCTGAGACCATGCCACTAAGGGTTTGAATGGGGTCCTGGGTGTACACCCACCACCGGAGTGGAAGAATAGCAGGCGCATCTTACGGATGGCAAGTCGATGGTCAATGGGCAGATCAGCTCCACGGTAGGTCCTGGTGTCAAGGACATGGGCCCACATCAGCTGTTCCGTCACTATGTAGTCCAGCAGATGTTCTTGCTTGGACCCGGCATGCATTTATGATGTTGTGTAGATGCGCCGATACCAGAACAGCGTGTTGGTAATTACAAGCCCATAGGCTGCACAAAAATCTAGCAGCCTCCTGCCGTTGTTATTGAACTGATCTGGCCCATGCCTTCCAATCACTCCAGAACAGGTGCCAGCATCATGACCAACTTGGGCATTGAAGTCACCCAACAAGATGACTCTATCCCGAGGGGCCACTTTAGCTAGCACCTGTGACAGGCATCTCACTCATCGGCCTTGGCTGTGTAGTGACTGTGATTATCACTGTGTGGTGCCGGGTGGATAATGTCTTGGCATTATGTGTAGCCCGCTTACTGGGCATAGTACCAGCCCTAGCGGGGCTTGGGTGAGCGATGGTCAGCGCGGAGGCACCACGTACAGTGTGCGGTGCGGGCTCCCGGTGAGGGAGCGAGAGGAAGTGTCAGCCAGCGTTGTGGCATGATACGCTGGTTGACTTGCCGACACGTGACGGGATGATATTGTGGACGGGGGCCGCTGGGCGGTCACGTGGTATAAAAGAGCTCTTGGGGAGCCTTCGGGAAAGAGCTCGAGAGATCTAGGAGGTGGGCAGGGCGAGGGGCGGAGCCAGCCCCAGCCCAGGCCGATTTCACGGGGGCCCCGTGAGGGGCTCGGGGTTCTTCGTGTTGCTGGTGATGAAGATCCACGTCGGGTAAAAGAAGCCTCTAGCCACGCGGTCCGGGACCCAGCTTGTGGTCCGGGCCGGGATAGCGTAGCGTGGCTAGATGAGCATTCAACACCCAAGTGTAAGTTGTGTTATGTTATGTTGAGTTATTGAATAAATAGTGCTGCTCCCAAGACAACATCTGCGACTCAGTTGGACTCACTACACCTGTATCCCTCCACGGATGTTCGTCTTCAGTGGGGGCATAAGTAACTTCGACCACCACTCCTTGCCTCTGGTTGATGGGAAGGCGAGACCAAAGTAGCCTGGGGCTTACAGCTTCCCACACCTCACCGCCACGCTCCCACGCCCCCTTCATTCTTTTGTTCAGAAGAAGAGCCACACCCTGTTGTTTGGCAGTCTCCTGCCCCGAGAAGAGGACTGTCCACCCCTCATGGTGGCAGGAGCGAGAGCCGGTCCACTGGACCTCCTGAATACCAGAGATCCAGGCGGTACCGGTCCACCTCCCGACAGAGGAGTGGCAGCCTCTCCTCCGCAGTGAGCATTCGAACATTCTACGTGGCCACACGTAGTGTTTTTTTATTGTTTCTGGAGGAGCCCCGAGGATAAGGATTCAGTCTCCTGGCTCTGCCAAATGGGGTTTGGCCAGGAGGCATCATAGACGCCTGTCCCCCCAGGGCCTCCGGCACAAGCTTATTAATTAAACATTTCCATCGTGGTTTAGGGGTAATTAATTGAAGGGGTTACCAGCCCCTCGCACCCGTCCAGAGCCCCCTTTTGGCCGCTGTGGTGGTCACAAACGCCATGAGGGGAAAGGCCAATGGGAATTGGCCCGCCCCCCACAGCACTGCCCATGACAGTGTTGCCCATCCGGCTCGACAAGGAGTTAGGGGATTGTTTTGCCGGACACTGAACACACACACACACTCGCACACATACCCTCACACACACACACACACGTGCACGCACGGCACCGCGACTGACCGGCGATGGCGTCCTCAATCTGCTCTTCGCCATCCTCCACCTCGTCGCCCTTCTTCAGGACCAGAGCAAAGAAGACGGCGAAGCCCAGCACCTGTGTGCGAGCCATAGGGTGCGGGCGCACATGGACAGTTGATTGTGGAAGTTTGAGGGGACTGCGTTCAGGAGTGGATCGCAGCCCCATCACGTCAGAGGAGCCGAGCTCGCCTGCTGGAGGCTCAGCCCCCTCGTGAACCCGACTCACAGACACGGTGTGGGAGAAGTGAAACGAGTCCCAGTGCTAGGAGGAGAGGGCGTTTGAGGAGCTGCTTTACTGTGCAGATCACAGCACTTGGACCCTGACTGCAGCTTAAACAGAAGGTGTCGGCATTTGAGAGACAGATGCTGGAAATTTAGTGGCAAGACAAGAGAAGCAATGCAGAAGTCTATAAGAAAACATGGCAGGTGAGTATTTTAGATATGATTTGACAAAAATGGTTGCGCTGGATGGGACGCGTGCAGGATGGGTGAGGGCCCGTTGCCGAAACGGGCATTGAAGCGGTTTCCACGGGTCCAGCGACCAAGGGCCAGGACCTCGCAGCGGGTGGTGGGAGACTGAGAGCAGATCTAGGAGTTCGCCGCCTCTCTACCCTGCAGCAGCAGCAGCTATGAGATGTGGCAGAGGGTAGAATGCGCTGACGAGGAGGTGCGGTGGTGACATGAGCGGCTTTGGCCAGGGTGACACCTGGATCTTGATTTGAAATCGGGATCCGAATTCCACCGGATAAAAATTGTAAGTCATGTCGCCCGCGCTGCACCTTGAGCGGCTGAGTGATGAAGATACTTTGGAAGATGGAGATGCTGGTGGTGAGGAGCCACTCGAGCGAACGCTTGCGGCCATACTGCAGGCCGTAGAGCATGGTGAAGAAGGCCGACACGCCGCTGGTGGCCACCACCAAGGCCCAGCCCACGTAGACGCACCACCAGGGCAGCCCGCCTCGCCTGGGAGGCGTGCCAGCGTGAGGCAACATCCTTCACAGACGCGCACAAAGACAAACATCCCCCGTGTAGCCTTAGACTGTTGGGGCAAATGCTGTTAGCGAGCACCTATGAAGGCCAACATGGCACACAAGGGGGTGGGTGGCCAGCACTCATTTGAGGTGGTGTCGACCTAGGGGAGGCCCGAGATCGGTTCGGATAATCATTACTGTTGTTGGTCATGAGCGGGAATCGAACTCGGGTTGCTGGGTTCGCAGCGCAGCACCCTGATCAGTGTGCCACAGCTCTCCACAGAGGGGTACACACACAGACGCACACGCGCGTATTCAGAAAATACACAATACGCATGTTCATTCAATATACACAACTCATAAAATGGCAGTGATGTCACCACAGAGCTTAGCCAGGCTATGTGCACTTTGACCAGCCTACACACACATGAATTCACGCAACATAGATGCGAATGTTCACGCATATTCATATATACGCAGCTGAAGGTCCGAGGGTCTTCGGCGTTGAGAGTTGTCGCTCTTTGGTTACGACGTGACACCATGTCCTGTGTGACCTTGCTACCCGCATGGGCTGGCAACCAGGGTCGATGTTGTGTGGCTGCTCATGTCACCCAGCGTTAATGCCAACGCAGTGTTGGCATTAATGCTGGGTGACATGAGCAGGTCAGAGCGCTGAGCCGGCACCACTGAACTCCTGAGTTCCAAGTTTCAGCTGCCTGTGATTCAACTGGCTTTTCAAGTTCGGTGAATGCACAAAAAAAATCCACGTTAAATTTGCATTTGCACTTAACATGGCTAAACTGCAGCTAAAATATGTTGACCGTCACGTGATAGACAACAATCTCATATGCAGAGCGAGTGGAAAGAGCTTCCCCCCTACTGTGTGTGGACCAGAGGTCACTTCTTAGAGGTAGCTCGGTGTTATCCTCTTCCACGGGCCGGTCTTCAACACGGAGGGCTGCACCGCTCTGCGTGAGATCCGAAAGGATTCTTGATGCACGATTGGCATGAAATAAATTGGGAGGAAATTGACAAAAATGGAACGAAATATATGCGCTTCCAGAGAGGGCCGGACGCGGTGCTCACGAGGTCCCGGAGGCCGCAGAAGGGGCGGTGGGCCCGGGGCGCCCGGGCAGCACGTCCACCTCCCGCATTGCGTCGCCACGGTAATAGAAGCGCCCGGGCAGCACGTCCACCTCGCGCAGGGCGTTGTCGTAGCGACCGAGCTGCCCGGCCAGGACGTCCACCTCCCGCATCACGTCGCCGTAGCGACCGGCGTCCAGGCCGTGCAGCACGCGCTGCAGATGCACGCACAGCTCCGCCGAGTCGGCGCCCGCACCCTCGCCTGACAAGACAAAGATCCCCCGTATAACCTTACCAGACTGTTGGGGCAAGTGCTGTTCGCGAGCACCTATGAAGACCGGCACGGCACACGAAGGGGTGGGTGCCAGCACCACGCTCTGTCACTCTTGTCTCCTTCGTGGCGATGTTCACACATCCCACCAGGTACAGCTCCCTCTCGTTTTACATGGGGGGGGGGGGTGTATTCTTAAAAAAACAGCGTGTAACTCTAAATCCCATAATCAATAAAGTAAATGGTTGGGGTGAGGGAGATCACGCTATCGAACCTCATTCTTGCGTCTACATATTTCACTGGTTACAGTAACATATTTACAATACTACCATACATGTATAAAGATAGCCTATTTAAATAAAGGAAAATAAAGTTTAAATTTTTTTTTAACACATTGAGATTAATTTTGACTTAAAACTTTCGTGACTGCAGGAATTCATATTCTTTGGTTCTTTTGGTAAAGTCACGTAAATAGAAGAAAAATAAGAATACAAAATAAAGTGAATAAAAAAACCACTAATGTAGACTGTAGCCTGGTTTTGAAGCTGGTGAGTGTACTGGCAGTCTATAATGTAGACTGTAGCCTGGTTTTGAAGCTGGTGAGCGTACTGGCAGTCTCGCAGTGCGTTCCGTACACCGTGGCCAACGCGCTGGAACACGTTATTTCAATAACCGTGCATGCATAACAAAAATAAGTGTAAACTAATCTAACGCGCTATTTCTAAATCGCGTTACATAAACGCGCATAAAACGCGAGGCAACTGTACTTATTTGAGGCTGAGTCGACCTAGGGGAGGTCCTGGAACGGTTTAGATAATAATCACTGGTGTTAGCCGTGAGCGGGAATCGAATTTGAGTCGCCAGGTTCGTAGCGCAGCGCGCTAACCACTACACTACACGAGACACACTTACACGATGACTCGCCTACACGACGACTCACATACACAATGACACAAACATCTCATCTTGCAGACCCTTCATGGTCCTGCCACTGCCTCTCCCTTCTCAGTAGGGCGAGTTCTGAATAGCAACACAATCCTGCACGAGGATCTTCACCTTTGATCTTCAGAAGTTATCATGCCCCCGTGTTACAAACAGTCGGAGGGAGCTGACGCTTTCGCCCTCAGTTGGGAGGAGTTTGCGATCGCCCTGCGGCGGTGGGGATCCGCCGGGAGAGACGGTGGAGACCCCGGGCGGGTGCAGCTCTCACACCTGGGGGCGGCAGCTTCTCCAGGGCGAGGCACACCGAGTCCAGGTGCCTGCGCTCCGGGCCATAGAAGTCGCCGTTGGCAGAGGCCGGCGCCCGTGCCGCGTCCGACACCAGCGCCAGCAGCCGAGACACTTCCCCGTCCGCGCCGCAGGGCGGCCCCCCGCGCTCTTCTCCGCGCCGCTCGCGCGCGCCCCGTCCCCGGCCGAGCGGCGCCACGCGCCGCTCCGGCGCCGCCAGCGTCCTCATCTCGAGCCCCGTGAGGCGGCACGCGTCCGACTCGTCCGCCACGGCGGCCGCCACCCTCGGGGCGTCTCGGGGCCACAGCGCCCGCAGCACACGGCGTGCCAGCCTGCGCAGCTCCTGCTCGCGACGCGGAGGGGGGAGGGGAGGCACGGAAGAGCACGCGGCAGCATGCAGGCCACGCTGCCACGGACCCCGAGTCCGGCTCTGGTTATGGGGCTCTCCTCTCACCTGAACGCTCGCGGGTTTGTTGATAGGAGGCTCGGGTTTGGCGGGGAGGGCGGATCGGGCCGGTTGCCTTGGAGACAGGCGGTTGGGTTTGGGGCGCACGTTGCGGAAGAACTGCACGATGAGGAGGTTGATAGGGAACATAAGGATGGAGCTCTCGATGCCGATCATCACTTCTGTCCACGTGATCTCAATCCCACCTGTGACGACATCGCCGACATCACCACCAACACCACTATTACCATCTACATCACCATTACTACCATCATCACCATTACTACCATCATCACCACCACCACCCCCATAATAACATCACAACCATCATGACCATTTTCATCATCACCAAATACAAAAATCCCTTGCTTAGCCTACAATACGCTGTTGGGCCGAACGCTGCCAGCGAGTACCCATTGAGCTGGCTACTTCTGTCTCCCCAGCGCTGGTGTTGACACCACGCCAGGTCCTCTTTCAAGGACGAGTCGACCTACGGCATGTGCGGGACCGGTTCGGATATCGCTTGCCACTGATGTTAGCCGCGGCTGAAACTTGAACTCACGTCACTGAATTTGTACCACAGCGTGCTGACCACTCTGCCACCTCTCCCCAGGCAGAAAAACCCAAAGATCTCCCATATAGCCTTAACAGGCTGTTGGGGCAAGTGCTGTTAGCGAGCATCTATGAAAGCCGGCACGGCACACGAGGGTAATGGTGGCCAGAACCACGCCTGGCACCTTCATCTCCTGAGCGGCGATGTTTTACATCGCACCAGGTACTCATTTGAGGTTGAGTCGACCTAGGTGAGGCCCAGGACCTATTGGTGGCCGTGAGCGGGAATGGAACTCGGGTCACCGGGTTCGTCACACGGTGCGTGGCCGACCACCACCGCGCCACCTCTCCTCATCCACGCAGATCCACGCAGCTGTAGACACGGGGCCCTGTGGGAGTGAGGCGGGGGGAGAGGAACGGTGAGGCGGCTGCTCACCAAGATCGAGTTTGGCATTTGGCGGGCCCGTGGGGACGCCCCAGAACATGATGCTGGTAAGCATGGTGCACAGCAACAAGGACAGGCAGCAGGAGACGCGCTGCACGCAGGTGAAAGGGCTGCGGGGTGGGCGGCTCAGCACGGAGAACCAGAGGTGTCCGTCGCGGAAGTCTCGTGTGGTCTTCTGGTAGAAGAGGTTCCTGGGGAGGCGATGCCAGGGCCGGGGAATTGCACGGTTAATTGGTGTCACCGGCGGGCGAGACCTCACCAGGCAAGGTCACCAACTTTGGTCACCAACGTTGACGAAAGCAATAACATTGAATAATGTGCAGCGATGAAGCAAATATAAATCGGAGCAAAAACAACCGAATACAAATCGGGGCAGACACCACCGTATTACGCAAACAATCTCAAGCAGTACACAAACATCAATCGATGTGACTTTAAATAAATCAATTATTTTACGGCCGTGCACAGTAAAGTTATAGAACAGCAAAATAGATTTAGGGTGATTCCTGCACTGGTGTGTGAACAGGGACACGTGACAAATGCAGCTGCGTGTCAAATATACATGCAGAGGTGATGATGAGATGTGAGGGATGAGGGTGAATGGCGACTAGCATGTGCTTGGAATGGTCAGCGAGGGGTGAGTGTGCAGAGTGGTGAGGGTGAGTGGGGAGCCGTTGGGCGGTGAGCATGAGGTGTGCGCTCCTCGAACTGCGTGCCCACGTGCACACACGTGCCATGTGTACATGCACCGCGTTGGCCACACCACGGGTACGCATACACACGTGTTGCACGCACATGTGTGTGTAAGTATGCGTGTGTGTATGCTTGTGCGTGTATGCTTGTGCGTGTGTGCGTACATGCATGCTGCATGTACGTGCTTGTCTGTGTGCGTACGCGCACTTGTGTAACGTGTGCGTGAGTGTGCGCGTCACCGGAACTGCTTGAGATCCGTGGTGCTCGCCGCTGGGAAGACGCGGTCGAGCGACCCCTCCCCCACGTCGAGTGCGAGCCATGCGTCGCACAGGAAGTGGAATCGCTCTTCCTGCTCCAGGTCCTGCACGACCACGCGACTCACGTACCTGTACGACACGCGGCGTGACACGCGGCACGACACGCGACACGACACGCGGCGTGACACGCGGCACGACACGCGACACGACACGCGGCGTGACACGCGTGTGTACAGAACACGAGACGTGCGTGGGGCGCTGCGTGGTGCGCGTGGCGTGGCGCTCCGTGTGTATTACGTGCGGTGCGCGGTGCGGTACCAGGACGGGTCTTTCCCCGAGTTGTCGTGCCACAAGCGCACGGCCTGCAGCTCCCCGAGCGGCGCCAGCGTCGTGAGCAGGAACGAGTCGACGCCGCCGCGCTCCAGCAACGGCTTGCGCTCGTCCGCCAGCAGGTGCGGCTCGCTCTCCGCGTCGGCGCCGTACAGCGTCAGCGTCACCTGCCCACGCCCGGGTTCGACACCTCGCTCTTCCCCTCCGCCTGCGCACGTGCGCCCGCCTCTACCGACGCGACCGCGCCACCGCCCCGCCGCGCCACCCCCGGCCCCCGCACCTTGGCGGTCGTGCAGGCCCCGCGCCGGTGGCCCGTGTACACCGTGACGAGGTAGCGCTGCCGGGCCTGGGGGTCGTTATCGGCCAGGACGGTCACCTTCACCTGCGACCGACAGCCAGGGGGAGCGTCACTCTCCGGCGAGGGATGCCGCCTGCGCCGCCGCCTGCGCATCAACAAACGCTCCGAGAGGCTGCACGTATCTGCACGTATCTGCACGTATCCGCACGCCGATACTATTGCGGACGTGTGCACGTGCTCGCGCCGCGCATGCACCTTGGCGAGGTCCTGGCGGTCTTTGCGCCGTGCCCACACCACGATGGGGAGGTAGAGGAGCAGCACGGCGGCCACGACGCTCACCACCACTGGGTTCTCCGACACGGTGGCGAAGAGCTCGGCCGTGCGCGACACATCCACCACATTGGGCATCACCAGGAAGCCCGCGCCGAACGACGTCAGGTGAGAGCACAGGCAGTGGGTGAGCGTCGCGGTGGTGAGGGGGCCCACCTGACACACACACAGCGGGTCACGCGGTGCGGTTGCGGTGTATTGTGCCGTGCTGGGGGTAAGCGAGGCGCGGTGTTATCTGGTGAGATGCGATGCGCTCTGGTATGGTGTGGGGTGATGAAGTGGTCCGTGCTGTGACGCAGCGTGGCGTGGGAAGCACCCACTCTGCACCCATCCCCTGCCCAGCGTCGCTGCGTCTCGTGCCAGTAGAGACAGCGAGTGGCGAACGTTCCCACCCAGAACGACGCGTTTCCTGCAAAAAACCACAACAGCAGCAGCCGCCGCGTCAGACAAACCCCATCCAACCCGCACCCCCAAACCACGGCATCCTCCGCACGTTGCCGAGCGGGTCCCCCACCTGTGCCATCGGCGCCGTGCTCTGCCTGCACGTGCTCTGCCTGCACGTGCTCTGCCTGCACGCCCACGTAGTAAGTTCCGGCGCCCGGCAGCTCCTCGGGCTCCACGAGCCACGTGTACTCGGTGCCTGCACGGCGACAGCGGGGAGGGGGGTGCCGGCGCGTGATCCTGCGCCTCACGCGTGCGTGTGTGCACGCGTGTGTGCATGCGCGTGTGTGCATGCGCGTGTGTGCATGCGCGTGTGTGCACGCGTGCGTGTTACTCCTGCCAGCGGGCGTTCGACACTTCACGTGGCCTCAAGGTGCACATGGCCTGGCACAAGCGTCGTGGTGACGTCACCGCCACTTAGTGGCGAATGGCGGTTGTTGTTGTCGCGTTACCCCGCCGTGCCTCACCGCGCGTGTCCACCGACACGCTCAGGTTGTGCCGCCGCTCTGTCGGTTCCTCTCCCTGCGACAGGAAGAGCGCGAGGCGCATCGCCTGCCCGCCCGTCTCCACGGTGACCACCAGCGTGAGGTCGTCCCGCGTCACGTTCACCTGCAGCAGGGTGAGCCGCCCGTCTCCCGGCACCAGCGCACGGCTCGGCTCCGAGGGAGCGGCCTGCGGCAGCATTATCTGCAACGGCGCGAGGGCGAGGCGGACGATGGCACGGGGTTTGAACAACACGAGCGCCGGGGTGACGCGTGCGCGACCGCACGCGTCACCTCGGGGCGTCGTGGGCCGTGACGCGGCCGAGCAATAGCCCAGCCGTTCCGGCGGGCCGCCCCAGTTAATACCGGGGTGTGCATTAACTAAAGCGTATTACCGCTTCCCAGCGGACTTTGAATATCCCGTGACATTGTCGCGAACCCAGGGCTCACACGGCATCTCCCAGAGGCCGCTCGTGAAACTTTCCAAGAGGTGGGACGTCAGTCGTGATATTTTAAACGTTTTAAATTGGTCCTCACGTCAATAAAAAAATATTCAACCCGTTTTCTCCGGGGAATATCCACGGCCCATGCTTCGGATTGGCCACTGGCACCTCCCCCCTGCTGTGTGGAGCCCTCACCTCGATGGGCTGGCTCAGGTTGTGCACGGGGATCGGAGCGCGGTCCACGGCGGAGAGAAGGGAGAGGCTGCTGACCGGGCCGCTCACCTCCGCTCCCTCCGCCGACCAGGCAAACGGGTTCGACACGAAGCTCACCATCTACTCGCACACATACACACGCACGCACACGCACGCACGAACACACGCACACACGCACGCACACACGCATGCACACAAACGCACATACAGATACAAATACAAAAAACCCGTGTAGCCTTAGCAGACTGTAGGGGCAAGTGGTGTTAGCGAGCACCTATAAAGGCCGGCACGGCACACGAGGGGGTGGGTAGCCAACACCACGCCCGGCCGCCTTTGTCTCCCTAGTGGCGATGTTTACACATTGCACCAGGTACTCATTTGAGGCTGAGTCGACCTAGGGGAGGCCCAGGACCGGTTCATGGATACGTGAGCGTTTGGTGGTCAGCGTACAAAGAAACAGCGCAACAGTCGAGTCGAGTGAGGTGAGAGTGGGGCACCGCTTTGGCGAGATGTTCACGACCTCGCCCGATATGCTGGAGGTCGTGGGTTGGATCCCGACCCTGACGCCTGCGGCATCTATGGAGCTTGCGTGTTCTCCGCGTTGTCGTCTGGTTTTTTCTATAGGTCCTCCGGTTGTTCCCTCCATATTTAGAATCAACACGCGTTTAGAGCACTTGGCCGCCGTAAATGTCCACACGACAAGTCACCTGGTCGAGTTATCATTTGTCGCCGGATCACTTCTGAAAGAGAGCCATATCGCTCAGTGAGGCTGCCCTTGTTGAGTTTTGATCAGCGAGGGTGAGGTGAGGGCCACCTGGATATCGACAGGCTCTGCAGAGGGGAGAGGCAGCGTGCTGGGCAGGGTGAAGGCCGCCTCCGAGCTCTGGGATCCTCCAATGGCGAAGCCGGACATCGAGTCTCCAGAACGGCTGTCAACCACAACAACCACGACAACCACGACAACCACAACAACCACCACAACCACAAGCAACCACAATAACTACAACAACCACGTCAACCACCATCGAAGCAAATAGAAATCAGTACAAAAAAAACTGTGTCACATTAAAAATCGAGAATATTGCATCAGCATAAATCAGTGTTAAATGAGATATAGTTCCTGTAGCGCGAGTCGGCTCCAGTAGATTATTTTAGACTGATCATCGTACAATTACAAAATCAAGTTAGAGGAACATTCAACATATATAGGGTGACTATTGTGCTGATGAGTTAACAGACACGGATATACGAGTCTAATGCGAACGTGGACAGGCTTTGGATTGCATTGCGTGGTTCGGGCGGTGTGCGTGGTCGCGTGGTGTGCATGGTCGGTACGCACCGGTCCATCGCGAGGGTCAGAGCCGGCGTGGATACGAGCATCGTGCCCTCCCCTGGGACCCGCTTTGAGAGCAGCACACCCTGCAGAGTGTCCAGGGCCTCCAGAGCCTGCCTCGACACCTTGAGTCACGCACAAAGACAAAGTTCCATGTATAGCCTTAACAGACTGGAGGAGCAAGTGCTGTTAACGAGCACCTATGAAGGCCGGAATGGCACGTGAGGGGGTGGGTAGCCAGCACGATGCACAGCTGCCTTTGTCTCCTCAGTGGCGATGTTTATACACTGCACCAGGTACTCATTTGAGGCTGAGTCTAATTCGGGAAGGCCCAGGACCGGTTCAGATAATCGTCACTTGTGTTGACCTTGAGCGGGAATCGAACCTGGATCGCCGTGTTTGTAGAGCAGCGCACTATCCGCTGCACTACCGCTCCCACACGCACGAGTACACGTGCACACACGCGCGAGTGAACGCACACGTACGCACCCACACACACACGAGTCAAAGTGATTTGCTACCCTGAGCCAGTCAAGGAAATTCCACATTCCTTTGGTGGGGGGTGAATCCATTCACAGGTGAGCTGTTGTCGACTTCCCCACAAATTGGCCCGAGTTGGCCGATTGGCCGAGTCAATCCTCAACAACCGAGATGTCACCTTCTACCGCTGAGCCACACGCATACACAAGACAAAGAATCCCGTGGAGCCCACGCAGGTTGTTGGGGCAAGTGCCCCCGAGGGCTGGCACGGCGCACAAGGGGGTGGGGCGAGGGCCACGCGCGCGCACAGATGCGCCGCTACCTGGCCCGCGTCGCGGTCTTCTCCTCGGCCGTGAGCCGTCTCCCCGGTGACCTGGAGGATGTTGCTCGCCACGGCTACGAGGCACCGGGCGCCCTGCTCCATGCCGGCGGCGCCCTGCTCCCGCTCCCGCTCCTCCCCGTCCCGGACGGCCGCGCCCTGGAGGGACGCGCTCAGCGTGGACAGCGTAGCGCTGGCTCGCAGCTGTCGGGGACACGCGCACGACACGGACGCGCGCCGGTGGTGACGTGGCAGCGGCGGCGCTCGCGGTCACGGTCGAGGGTTGCGGTATCGGTGCAAGTTGCGGCCGTGCCGCTGGTACCCGCGCTCGGTGGCTGAGCTCGTTGGGTCGGGCGGTGATCTGGCTCAAAGCTTCCGAGAGCTGCTGAGCACCCTGCACCCCGCGGACCGGCATCTCGCCCAGCGCCACGATCATCTTCTCCCTCAGCTGCAGCCCCCAGCACGCACGGCGCACGCACGGTGCACGGTGAACAACGGACGAACACACAGCAGGCAGCACACAGGACGCAGCAAGCAGCGATGCATCAGTTATCACACAGAATGGAAGAAATAGCAAACGTCAGGATGCAGACAGAACCAACCGGCGTGTGCGCCTGCTCGGCATTGTGTCTCTCCCTGCTCCCGTTCCCGTTCCCACTCGTGTTCCCATCCGTGCCCATCCCACCTTTGCATTCTGCGGGGGGGTCTCCCCCTCCTCCTGGCTGCTGGGTTGGTTGAGCACGGAGGCCACGGCGTTGGTGAGCTGTGCTAGGGCGCCCACGTTCTCCGTGTGAACCAGCGCCAGTGGGTCGCCCACGTCCAGGCCCACGCCACCCTCCGCCGGCGCTACGCCCACCTACGTGGATAGCACACCACTCACTTCACCACTCATCCCACTCACCACGTACCACACCACACTCACCACGCCACACACCCCATTCACCACGCCACACGCCCCACTCACCACGCCACACACCCCACTCACCACACCACACGCCCCACTCACCACTCACCACGCTACACTCGCCACTCACCACGCCACACACCCCACTCACCACGCACTCACCCCACTCACCACGCCACATGCCCCACTCACCACGCCACACACCCCACTCACCTCGCCACACGCCCCACTCACCACACCACTCACCACGCCACTCACCACCCCACTCACCACGCCACTCACCACCCCACTCATCCCACTGACCTCACCACACATGTCACTCACCTCATCACATCTAGATTGAAAACTAATTTCTTTAGAACTACTTTCTGCCTTTAGTTTGTTGTCTTTCCCCCGCACCTTCGATTGCATGGTTAGCTACGTGCGGTGCATATGTAGTATCTTCAATAATGGCGGGAGACGAGTTGACGGGGCAGCACTGTTTATTCACAACGGTTGCACATGTAACAGTCCCAACCGAGATAACACCTATGTCACACGTGCCTGACTCGGCCACGCACTCCGTCTCCCCCGTGGGGTACGCGTACCTATCTCTGCCTCACCTCAGGCTCTCCGGCTACGCTCTCCCCACGGGGAGCTATCAGACCCGCCTTGTCAGGCCACGGGTCTCGACCACTGAGTTACACAGCCCGAGCCCTTACAAGGGCGTCGGACCGTGAATCCCAAGGCCTCGCCTCTGAGCCTCTCAGAGCCCCGGCCCTTACAAGGGCAGCGGGGCTAGGGGTCCCAGGGCCTATCTCTTCCTCCCTCTTCTGTATTCACCGGTTACCAACTCCCCGAGTGCCTGCGCACATCGCCTTACATAGCCCTCCGCTCCCGAGGGGGCGGAGCCTATGTGGACCGCGATGTGAGCACCCGCTTGCGGACCGTGATGTAACCACCCACCACGCGCTGCCTCACGATCCCCCCTGCCAGCACGTATCACCACTACACATACATACAGACACCACGCACCTCACCACACCACAAAGGCCACCCACCTAACCACACACCATTCACCTCTCATCACAAAAATCTTGATCCCACTGGCCCTAACCTCACACTGACCACACATTCACCCCACCAACTGTAATCCTACCCTGAACCCACCACCCGTGATCTCAGCAGGTAAAGCCGTCAAGGTGAGGGTTCAGCACCAATTAATTCCGGTCCCTCGCTCACTCCACTGGCAGTCAGTTGGCTCCTCTTCACACTTCTATCGCTACTGCCATGGTCACTGTTCCCATGAACTTCACTCGTTGATTCCTCCTCCTCCCGTGTTGAGGTTTACCAGACTGGTTCATGTCATCATCCACACTGTTCAACCAGTACGCTGAAGGTCACCAACTCACTCGCTCACTCGTGTGAGTGTGCGTGGAATTTTTTAATTTGGTATTTTTTTTTATCGTGACGCCAGTACACAATGGTCTACTCTTCAAATGATGTCACGAGATCTTTAACATGCCCTGCGAAGCAGACGGCCCAAAGTATTTTGTGGTTAATACAATCGCAGTGTTAACCAGGGCGGCCTGCCAGATCTAAACCGTGAACCTCTGCAACGAGCGGCGACGTGCCTCAAGGAGACAGACCGGACAACGTGTTGCGAGATGGGGCGGCGGCGTCTCACCGTGACCGACACGAGCTGGGAGAGCGCAGCTCCGAGCGCGTCCGTCACGGAGACACGCAGCAGGAGGCGCCCGCCATGCGCTGGGTCCCCCGCGGGCAACAGCACGGCCTCCATCATGGGCTCCGCTCCGCACTGCAGCAGGGAGGCTGCGACACCGCAGGAGACACGTCAGTCGGCATGCGCGCGCGAGCAGGTGACGCGCGAGCACGTGCGAGTGTGTGTGTACGTGCGGATGCACGTGCGTGCGTACACGCGTGTCCGTCTTCGGCGGTGAAGCAGTAAACGAGCGGAGGCTCAGGAGAGCTGAACTCTGAGCAGAGCACGGAGAAGCGCGTGGAGAGCGCCCAGCCTGCATCGGGGCTCACGGAGCAGCGGCCGCGGCGCGGGGGCGGCACCACCACCACCGCAAATTCAGCCAGCGCCACGGCGCCCTGGTTGGACACTGCAAAGGAAGGCGATACGTGTCACTCCGTAGCAACACGTAGGAGCAAACAGCGGCACGCAGGAGCACGCAGGAGCACGAGGTGGGGTCTCACCTGTGACCCGGATGATGCCGTTTCCCGTGTGGTTGCTCAGAGCTCCCGGCGTGAACACGAGGTACGGCTGCTCCCGTCCCGTGGTGCTCACCGCTGCCCAGTCCACATCCCGTTCCACCAGTGCTGCATCCTAAGCATCCACAACCACCATACAGTCTCCGTAATTGCACCGTGGCATTTGTGCAACGCGTGGCGATGGCTTGCTGGAGAGGAGTCTCCGTGAGTTAACCCTGACCCAGGTTTCCATCAATTAACACGGACCCAGGTCTCCACACACGACGTCTCTCTATTCGCACTCGAACATCTGTACCTGCTCCTCTCGCTGTCTCAGGGACCAGTTGTAGGACACTGGGCCCTGACAGTCGTGACACGTGCAGTGAAGCGCCAGCCGCTGACCCGGGATCACCTTGGCCCCGCAGTTCGAGATGCAGCTGTGGACACGGGAGACACGTTGGGGAGGAGGGGCAGTCTAGGGTCCCCGGGAGCTGCGCTTGGCCACAAGGCCGACTCCAGGATTTGTTCTCACCTCTTGCCTTTGGCCCCGGAGTGCGGGAACTTTGAGAACTTGGCTTGTGTTTCAAACGGGATACATGTAATACATCTCGTAATGATAACCTTCATGACATGTCTAAAGACCACACGTATTGTGGTTAATGCAGACATGATCCCTTGCAAAAGGTTTCAGTTTGGTGTTCTAACATCTTAACACAGCTGTTTTGTTGCCAGAAAAAAGGGGAAAACCTATTCTCATATTTTGGTACTGGCAAAGGAGGTCCCATGATTCACCAATGCTCTTTACCCTCCACTAGATCCCACAGCTGCTACACAGCATCCTCCGAGATCTCCCCTCACAGTCTCCCCCCACCACCCACTCTTAGGTCTCCCCCTAGGTCGCCGGACTCGTGAAGACCGCTCCAATGCAATCGGCCCTCTCCCACCCAGCACAGCGGCTTTGCTCTATCATATCTACAGCACTCATCAGCCTCGTTCTCTTATTGACTTCTGCATTTCTTATCCTGCCTTGCTATGAAATTCCCAGCATTTGTCTTATTGCGTGTGCCAACACTCCTTTTCGAACCGCTTGGTTGAGGTCCAATTAGACTTGAGGGGTTAATTCGTTTATGCAGAGTCAATTTATCGGTTTTGTTTCAAAGCATGAGCTTTGTTCAGCATAACTAATCAGCCAGCCTGGAGGATCCGACCTTGGCAGTGGCCTCGATCTCAAAAGTTGCCTGGGCCTTGCGGATCCCGGCCGTGAATTGAAGGGCGGATGGGAGCGATGCAGCAGGAGACGGCGCTTGGACACTCGAAGCTCCGACCCCGTGCCCCCCGCGTGGGCCCCGTGCCTCCCAGAATCAGAAGTTTATTGCTCGAGTAAGGCCCATTGACGTAAGAAGCTTTTTTCAAGAACGACAAAATCAAAGCATGACACAACTACAGCATGCCCTACCCGATCTCCACTCTTGGCACGGTCCCCGTCACCACCATCAGCATCTGCTCAGCCTCGGCACTTGGCTTGCTTGGTGCGGAGACCGTCACCTTCACCGTGACCTCCGATCCCGCCACCAGGCAGCCGGAGGGGAGCTCCAAAACCGGGCGGCTCAGAGAGATGGCCTCCAGGCACGAGGGTTCACAAGCATCTGCAGGGATCAAGACCAGAGCACGAGTGGCTCCCGGTCCAAACCGGCCGGAAGCCTGCCCATTCAGCCCGGGCTTCGGTTCGCGTGCGCACGGGACACAGAACACCGCTGTGTGTGCACCTCGAGCTCACGACCACGGGCAGCGACAGCGCGAACGCTCAAATACTTCCCTGAGCATAACGCCACGGAGCTCGGCGGACGCCTCCTGTACATTGGCCAAAATGTGTGACTAAGCGTGCCGATTCGCGTTCAAACTTGCGCGAGCGTGACTACCGCTAACAGGGTGCGAGCGTCGTGTGTAATCATGGGCATCGCGATTGTGGGAGCCACTCACCGCACGCCCAAGAGAAGTTGAGAGCGGTCGGCGCAGCGACGGCCTGGGGGTTCCGTGTGGGAACGGCGAGACCCTCGATGGCCGTGGGGCCCAGGTCCGGGTCGTGCGAGGCAGAGGCGTCGAGGAGAACGGGGCGGCCGCTGCTCACTGTGCGCCCCGCGCCACCCACAATAGCCGCCACCAGCGACCCTGGGCGCAACGACACAAATGCCTCGGCGCGGCCAAAGTCTGGTGCCGAGTCAGGCGGCTCAGAGCCATCGCCCCCCTCCCAGCGATCGTCCTCCTCTTCCTCCTCCTCCACATTTCCTCCTCCTCCTCCCATCCAGGCCGTGAACACCACGCGGTGAAGTCCGGGTGCCAGGGTCCGGCCCGGCACCGTGAGCTCGGGGTGGTGAGTCTCCACGGAGATGGGAAAGCGGATGGCATCATTTGTCTCCATGGAAACCAGCCGCCATTTGTAGCGCAGAAGCCTTCAACACAAACGCGAGGAACCGACGTGGTCACGAGCGTCAAATGCAAATTCCATTGGCAGCCGCTCTGAGAATGTGGGCTCCTCAATGCGCACGTGAATCTGGCCATCTGCGGTGGTCATGGCTTCCTGTGGACAGATCGCGAGTCGTGGATGGGAGGAGAGGAGGTCGGGGTGGGATTGAACTTTGTGTACCGAGGCATTAATGTCCATCATGTGGGGGAGGGAGGGGGGGGCGCTGTGAGCAGGTGGTCAAGAGGCGTGCCCATTCAGCAGGGCAGGTTTGTATGGTTTGTGAATGCCTGGGGAAACCGCTTTGCGAGAGGAGTGGCGTGAGTCCGAGTGCAAAGAGAAGGGTACTTTGAGGATCTGCATTCCTGAACTGGACCCGAACTAAGCAGCCCGAAATGAAGTCGCTGATATTTGAACTCAGGGCTCTGAGACAGATGCTCGGGAGTTCGTGGCAAGACAGGAGAAGCAATACAGATGTCCGCAAGAGAACATGGCCGTGAGCGCTGTAAATACGATTCGGTGGGAGACTGTGAGGGCAGACGTCGGAGGTCGCTGCGTCTCTACCCTGCAGGAGCAGCTGTGGGATCTGGCGCAGGGGAGGGAGTGCTGGTGAGGAGATGTGGTGGTGGCATTGGCGGCTTTGGCCACAGTGACGCTCGTGCAACTTGAAGTGATCCGGGGTGACTGCAGCCATCACGGCTGAAGGGAACGAGTGCCTGTGGCTTACCGCAGTGAGGCGGTGCGGCTGCAGTTGGCCGTGACGATGGCACGGAGAGTGAGCGGCCGCCACAGCGCGTGGGGGAGAGCGTCAGCGCGCGCGGCTGCGCCCCCCGCGATTGCAACTCCCACCATCCCACAGTCGGCCCCCTCGCCCGGCTCCACGTGCACCCTCACCTCCAGCGACTCCGTGCTCACCTACAGCGTCACACCCAGAGAGACGAGTCTCACCTAGAGCGTCACAACCGGTCACCACACTCACCGCGCTCACCTAGAGCGTCACAACCCGTCACCACACTCACCGCGCTCACCTACAGCGTCACACCCAGAGAGACACAATTCTCACCTACAGCGTCAATAACATGAGAGACATTCCTCAGTTACATTACACACACAGTGCATGCACCCTGTATATAAGATAACACTGCGGTGCAGGGTGGAGGGTGCAGGGTGTAAGGTGCAGGGTGCATGTGCGGACAGGGCGTGCCTGGTTGCTCAGGTTGAACTGGGCGAGGTAGGTCCCTGGTTGTCGATAAACGTGCCGGATCTGCAGGTCCCTCAGTTGACTGGAACCTGGCACAGGTGACCCAGAATGCATCAGCCACATCGCTCCGTTACCACGCGGCCATGGTTGAGCAGTGACGTTCGTCGAGCAATCACCGCAGTAAATCTACGAGTTGTCATGATTCAGGGCGACTTCATTGCTACAGATGTTATGCATGCATTTGTTCCGTCCTGCTTCCTTTCATTAACCGAAAGGCGCATCCGCACATAACTAACGCCGGTCATTCAAACGCGATTCTTACGAGTGATCCTCGTGTGAGTCACCCGAGAGATGAGATGAGTCAGGAAAACCCCACGCCACCCTCACCGCTCCAGGGTGTCGTGCTCACCTGCGCGACCGTCCCCAAAGTTGGCGCTGTAGCGAACGTCGGGGGGCAGGTGGTCCCGGTCACGGGCAGTTGCACGGAACACGGCGCGGCCCGGAGGGGCCGTGACGGTCAGCGTCGCGTCCAGAGATAGCTCGGCGACGCCCCAAACACTCGTCACGTTCCCGGCGAGCGCCGACACGTTGGCAAAGCGGTCGCTCACCGTGACGCGCACCGAGAACACATCTGTCGCACACGTACACAAAGACCCCCGTGTAACCCACACAGGCCGTTGGGGCAATTGCTGTTAGTGAGATCTTATGAAGGCCGATACGGTGCACGAGAGGGTGATGTGGCCAGTACCACGCCCAGCCGCCTTTGTCTCTCCAGTGTTGATGTTTGCAGACAGAACCAGGCACTCATTTGAGGCCGAGTCGACCTAGAGGAGGCCCAGGACCGGTTCAGATAATCATCACTTGTGTTGGCTATGAGCGGGATCCGAACTCGGATCGCCGGGTTGGTAGCACAGTGCGCTAACGGCTACACTACCGCTGCCCCTTACACACACACACATTCACACCAACAAGCTCATGAACATTTACATGCAAACAAACTTGCACAGACAAGTACACATCAAGCGTTCCAGTCCTGCAAGGACAATTTGCGCTGATTACACTCTGTGTAATCACTCTGTGTAATCACTCTGTGTTATCAGCGCATTGTCCTCTCCGCCAGATCTCACAGCTGTTGCTGCTACTACAAGGTTAATACGCGGCGACCTCCTAGATCTGCCCTCACGGTCTCCCACCACCCGCTGTGAGGTCCTGGCCCTGAGTCGCAAGACCCGTGGGGACCGCTCCACGGGCCCTCACCCATCCCTGCGTGCGTCCCACCCAGTGCAGCCATTTTTGCCAAATCATATCCACATATTAGTCTGGCTCAGTGTGAGTTAGTCTGCGTGGCTTTGGGTGAATCTGAGGGAGTCTGAGTGAGTCTGGGTGGGAAACTGGGAGGATTTTGGTGGCTTCGGGTGAGTCTGTTGGTGTAGGAAAGTGTGCGTGTGTACGCGTCAGTCTGGATGTGTGTCTGTGCCACCTTGCTGGCTGACGGGGATGCGGTAGATCGCGTGGCTGGCATTAGCCGCCTCCCTCTCTTCCGAAACGAGTCCCTTCACTCCCAGAAGCTCGAACAGCACACGCTCTGGGGTGCCAGCCTCCACACGCACCTCCACCTGCATCTCCTACTCACACAAGACGAAGACAAAAGATCCCGCGAGTAGCCTTAATAGATTTTGTCTCCCGAGTAGCGATGACCACTATTTGAGGCTGAGTTGACCAAGGGGAGGCACAGGACTGATTCAGAAAATTGTTACTGTTGATGGCCGTGAGCAGGAATCGAACTCAGATGGCCGGGTTAGTACCGCACAGCGCTAACCGCTACACTACCGCTCTCCACACACACACACGTGCGCGCACACACACGTGCGCACACACACACGCGCGAACGCACACGCGCGCGCACGCACACGCGCGCACACGCACACGCGCGCACACGCGCACACACACACGTGCACACACACACGTGCACACGTGCGCACAAGTACGCAGAAGCATGCGTGCTGTGCGAGGGCAGAGCTGCAGGAGTGGGGAGCAGGAGTGGAGGCTCGGGGGGGGACTGTTCCTCCAATATGCCGCCTGGAGAAGGAGGCCAGGTGGTAAACGACAGAAGAGGTAGCGCGTGGCTAGCAGCGTGCTCCGTCACAGCGAGAGGTTTCCTGGATGCGTTCCGCCGGGTGCGGAAATATTTTCCGTCCAGCCGGCAGACCAAGCGGAGACGCGTCGTGCGCGCCGAAGCCTCTCACCTGCCCGACCTCGACGAGCGGCGTGGTGACGGTGGCATGGAGGTCCCCCACGGGGCGGCGCAGTGCCAGCAGCAGCGGCGCCTGAACGGGGGCACCGCCCGCCGTTACGTTGTTGGTGGCCAGCACGCGCAGCACGTGCTCGCCCTCGCCCACGCGCTCCTGCATGGCCGCCGTGAGCGTCGCGTTCTGCGTCTCCGCGCCGTCGGCCGCCGTCCAGCTCGCGAGCACCGTGTCGCGCGCCACCAGCTGGAAGCTCACGTTGGTCCCTGGGAGCCGGTGGGGAGGAGGGGGGTTCTGTTCAGTGCCGGTGGGGGCCGTGCGGCGGCGGTCCCGGCGTCCGGGTCTTACGGACAGAGCGGCCGTCAAGGAGGTTGAGGTCGCGGTGCAGATCGCCTCGTGAGAGCGGATGCAGAACACGGACGATACAAACGCAGCCACGGCAGTCGACCCAGCAGGCAAACCTTTCTACGATCAGCGCTCCATCCTGCTCGGTTCATACAAAAAGTAAACTGCCCAATCGTGGTGAATAGATCTACACGGTTCAGATCCAGCAGCCCGCCCTGGTAAGCATTTACTGTGGGTGCATTCAACCATAAAACACTTTATATACCATCTGCTTCAAAGTGGACGTTCGGGATCTCGTGACGTCAATCGAACAAGATTTGGACATCACGTGCCAGTCTCACGGTACAAACTTGACAAATTAGAAAAGTTACACCGCAAATGACGCAATTTTGAAACACGTAGCCATCATCACCCTCTTTTGAGGAAACCTGGCAGGACCCTCCTGAAAATGAGTCCTGAGATTTTCTGAATAAACAACCGGTAATCATCATAAAAATAAGAAAGTCTGTGATGCTCGATCAGGCTGCAGAGTACAATTAAGCAGCACGAACGCACAGAATATAAACATAGATATAGTGTGCGTGTGTGCGTGTGTGTTTGTGTGTGTGTGTTTGTGTGTGCGTGTGTTTGTGTGTGTTTATGTGTGCGTGTGTGTGTGCGTGTGTGTTTGTGTTTGTGTGTGCGTGTGTGTTTGTGTGTGCGTGTGTGTTTGTGTGTGCGTGTGTGTGTGTGTTTGTGTGTGTTTATGTGTGCGTGTGTGTTTGTGTGTTTGTGTGTGCGTGTGTGTTTGTGTGTGCGTGTGTGTTTATGTGTGCGTGTGTGTTTGTGTGTGTGTTTGTGTGTGTGTGTTTGTGTGTGCGTGTGTTTGTGTGTGTTTATGTGTGCGTGTGTGCGTGTGTGTTTGTGTGTGCGTGTGTGTTTATGTGTGCGTGTGTGTGTGCGTGTGTGTGTGCGTGTGTGTTTGTGTGTGTGTTTGTGTGTGTGTTTGTGTGTGCGTGTGTGTTTGTGTGTGTTTGTGTGTGCTTGTGTGTGCGTGTGTGTTTGTGTGTGCGTGTGTGTTTGTGTGTGCGTGTGTGTTTGTGTGTTTGTGTGTGTTTGTGTGTGCGTGTGTGTTTGTGTGTGTGTGTTTGTGTGTGCGTGTGTTTGTGTGCGTGTGTGTGTGCGTGTGTGTGTGCGTGTGTGTTTGTGTGTGCGTGTGTGTTTGTGTGTGCGTGTGTGTGTGTTTGTGTGTGCGTGTGTTTGTGTGCGTGTGTGTGTTTGTGTGTGCGTGTGCGTGTGTGTTTGTGTGTGTGTGTGCGTGTGTGTGTGCGTGTGTGTGTGTGCGTGTGTGTGCGCGTGTGTGTTTGTGTGTGTGTGCGTGTGTGTTTGTGTGTGCGTGTGTGTTTGTGTGTGTGTGTTTGTGTGTGCGTGTGCGTGTGTGTGTGCGTGTGTGTGCGCGTGTGTGTGTGTGCGTGTGTGTGTGCGTGTGTGTTTGTGTGTGTTTGTGTGTGTGTGTGCGTGTGTGTGCGCGTGTGTGTGTCTCATCCGCGCGGGGAGCGGTAGTGCAGCGCTGCGCTACGAAATCGGCAACCTGAGTTCGACTCCCGCTCACGACCAACACCACTTCGATTCCCGAGATCGACTCAGCCTTAATTGAGTACCTGGTGCTGTGTGTAAAAATCACTACGAGGGAGACAAAGGTGGCTGGGCGTCGCGTTGGCAACACACCCCCTCGTGTGCTTTGCCAGCCTCTATAGGCTCTCGCGAGTAGCACTTGCCCCAGCAGCCTGTTACAGCCAAAGCGGGCGGCGGTGTGCGAGTAGCCAAGTGGGCGGTCAGCTTTGGGGTCGCCGAAAACGACCTCGTCCAGTGTCGCCCGCCTCTACCCAGGCCAGCACCCCCCCCGCCTCACCTGCGAGCAGGGACACGGGGAGCGGGAAGTCGTGGCCGAAGCGCACCACGCACTCCGCCTCCACCTGCCACTGCTGCGGCCGCTTGAGGCACGGCGCGGGGGAGAAGCCGCTGATTGGCTGCTGCACGGCGAGCGAGCGGCGCGCCGTCACGTGCCACTCGGCCGCCGCGCACTCCACCTGCAGCGTGAAGGTGCCGGGCAGCGAGTAGCGGTGCGACACCTCGCTCAGCAGCCTGGCGTCACACACACACACAGGGAGTCACACCCTACACACACACCCTACACACACACCCTACACACACACCCAACACACACACACCCTACACACACACAGGGCGTCACACACACACAGGGCGTCACACACACACACACGTCACACACACACACGTCACACACACGTTGCACACACACACACTACAAACACCCTACACACACGTCACACACACACACAGGGCGTCACACACACACAGGGCGTAACACACACCCTACACACACGTCACACACACACCCTACACACACACACTACAAACACCCTACACACGTCACACACACACGTCACACACACACAGGGCGTCACACACACGGCGTCACAACCACACGTGGACACACACTCACGCACACACACAAACGTGGACACACACGCGCATTGCTGTGTTGTGCTGTTTGGTTGACCTACTTTGCTTTGTAGCTGTACCATGTCGCCGTGATTCACCGTGTTATGATGTTGTTGTTGTGCCGTGTTGCTAAAATGTTGCCATGTTGCCTCGCTGCTACCCCGTGTTGTTGCCGTGTTGTTGTGTTGTTGTTGTGTTGTTGTTGCCGTGTTGTTGTTGTGTTGTTGCCGTGTTGTTGCCGTGTTGTTGTGTTGTTGCCGTGTTGTTGTGTTGTTGCCGTGTTGTTGCCGTGTTGTTGTGTTGTTATGTTGTTGTGTTGTTGCCGTGTTGTTGTTGTGTTGCCGTGTTGTTGTTGTTGTGTTGTTGCAGTGTTGTTGTTGTGTTGTTGTTGTGTTGTTGCCGTGTTGTTGTTGTGTTGTTGCCGTGTTGTTGCCGTGTTGTTGTTGTTGTGCGCTGTGCACCCGCTCAGGCGGGACGCCTCGATGAGTCGCCCGTCCCCCAGGCTCACGCTGCAGCTCAAGTTGGCGCCGAGCGCCTCGGGCAGCAGCCACTCGATGGCGATGGGGACGGTGTCTCCCACAGCAAACACCTCCCCCACAGTCACCCTCAATGCTGCACGCACAACAACAAGAACAACAACCGATGTTAGCGGTGACATGGCCATGGATCTTGGGCAAGGTTAGGTCCACTTTGAGGCAAGTGGGACATGGAAGAGGGCCGAGTGTTATTGGTGATAGGGCTGAGATGACTGGCAGATGCATGACAATACCATCGCATGAAAACCCAGCACACGTGCACCTACACATATACAGAGCCTCACCACGCCTCACCCTCACCACAGTCTCACCCTCACCATGCCTCACCTTCACCATGCCTCACCCTCACCACGCCTCACCCTCACCACGCCTCACCCTCACCACACCTCACCCTCACCACGCCTCACCCTCACCACGCCTCACCCTCACCACGCCTCACCCTCACCACGCCTCACCCTGCCTCACCTTCCACACAGTCTCACCCTCACCATGCCTCACCCTCAACACGCCTCACCTTCCACACAGTCTCACCCTCACCACAGCCTCACCCTCACCACGCCTCACCCTCACCATGCCTCACCTTCACCACAGTCTCACCCTCACCATGCCTCACCCTCACCATGCCTCACCCTCAACACAGTCTCACCCTCACCACGCCTCACCGTCACCACGCCTCACCCTCACCATGCCTCACCCTCACCACGCCTCACCCTCACCACGCCTCACCCTCACCATGCCTCACCCTCAACACAGTCTCACCCTCACCACGCCTCACCCTCACCACGCCTCACCCTCACCACGCCTCACCCTCACCACGCCTCACCCTGCCTCACCTTCCACACAGTCTCACCCTCACCATGCCTCACCCTCAACACGCCTCACCTTCCACACAGTCTCACCCTCACCACAGCCTCACCCTCACCACGCCTCACCCTCACCATGCCTCACCTTCACCACAGTCTCACCCTCACCATGCCTCACCGTCACCATGCCTCACCCTCACCATGCCTCACCCTCACCACGCCTCACCTTCCACACAGCTGTATGACAGGGTGAGGTAGCTGCCTCTGGAGGGACAGGGGTCCCCGAGGAGGGCCGGGTCAGCTCCGGCCTGGCAGACTTGCACACCGCGACAGAGACCTGGAGACACGCGACA
Source organism: Lampetra fluviatilis (assembly GCF_964198595.1). NCBI lineage: Eukaryota > Metazoa > Chordata > Hyperoartia > Petromyzontiformes > Petromyzontidae > Lampetra > Lampetra fluviatilis. The sequence goes on from NC_136296.1 coordinate 13,694,748, forward strand.
CACGGGGACACCTGCACACCTGCACCCCTCCCCTCACGCAGCGTGGATGCGACTGCCGGCTGCGTGTCCTGCCACCGTGCAGTGCCACGCACCTGCGACCAGGTCCGTGACGTTCACCGTAGAGCAGCCGTCCTCCTGCGTGTGTCCGTCGGGGCCCGTTTGGCCCCCGGGGGTGTCGGGCTCCGCGGAGGCTCCTGGGCCGAGGCCATCGGGGCTGCTGGCGTTGAGCCGACAGAAGTGTGCGTTGCCGCGGCCGAAGGTGGCGACCTCCACCGTGACGACGCGGGCCGAGCCGCAGCGCAGCGTGGCGTTGGTGCCCGCACAGGCGAGCGCCTGGCGCGGGTCTGCGGCGCAGACACCGAGTTAGAGACGGCCCCGTTGGGTCTCACGAGGCCATCAGGCGACACGGCGTGACCAATGCAGGGTTGCGGCGGCGGCACCACGCGTCACGGGGACACGCTCTGTACACGGGGTGCCATCATTCCGCGTCTGGGCTGAATAGAAGGTGCAGGCGCAACCCTGCAACTGTGTCGCTAAAACCACTGCTGGTGGAAGGGGCTCCATTGGAAGGAACTCGAGAGCATTTGGGCTACTCTACCACGGTGACCAGACGTGTTGGAAATGATTGGAGTTACCCACACTTTACCCAACCGCATGTGACATGTCAGTCGACTATACTGCTGGGCAGACAGAGGTAGTGGGGGGAATTGAGAAACTGGGCTGGTGGGGTCAGGGTGGTTGGGAGCCTCACCAATCTGGCACAAGAAAGGCCGTTCCTGCTCGCACCGATCGCTGGCCGCCCAGCGGAATGCAGCCTCCGCCGAGAGGAGGCCACAGCGGCCGGCCGGCTCCCCGGGGGCCCAGTCGGGCTCCGTCACGTTAGCGCCGTCCAGCCAGCGCGGAGGCCCTGCTGTTACAGGAGACACGCTATTACAGAGACACGGGGACTCTGTGGGGGGACAAGGGAGTGCATTGTCAGCAGGTGCGGGACAGAGAGACGGGAGGAGCCGGGAGGGAGCAGTGCCATTGTGCCACCTCATCTGCCTCGCCTCCTCGTGTGACACGGAACATGCCACTGGGTGAGCCACTGCTGTGTGAATGCGGCACGAGGTGAGCCCGAGTGGCACACTGAGTGTCTGCTGCTCAACGTCTAAGGAGCCACTTCCGTTTGAGGGAATGCGCCGGCGCCGGCCTCGCTCACCTGGCCCGTCGTCGTCGTCTCGAGCCAGCAGCCCGATCCACCAGCTGCGCTCGGCTTCGCCGACGAGCCGCTCCTTCGTGGCCGCCCGCGTCACCGCGTCGGGCAGCGTGGCCAGGAGCCCCCCGGCCCGCTCGCACTCGCGCTGCGCCCCCCAGAAGGAGAGCGGCGGCGCGGTCACCGGGAGGAAGCACGAACTCCCGGCCGGGAACTGCGGCGCGGGGCACGCAGCCGTGGACACCGCCATCAGCAGCAAAAGCAGCAGCGGCGGCAGGAGCAGCAACGACAGCTGCGTGGGCACGAGGCCGCCACGAGCTCCCATCGCGGGGAGATCCAACCACCCCCGAGAAGGGGGCTGGCTCCTTGTGGCAGCAGCAACAACCTGGAGTAGAGAGATTCATGCAGAGAAAACTTTCTGTCTCAAGACTCCTGCATTTGGAGGGTCCTGCATTTGGCATAAAAGGAATTGTCCAAACTGGCCGGGTGGCTCAGCAGTAGAGCGATTGGCCCACAATCTGAACGTCGTGAGTTCCAATTCTGGTTAGGGGTTCGACTCAGGCCATCATCCATCTGTGGTCAATAAAATCAGCACCACTTTGTGGGGAAGTCAAAACAGGAAAGTGGACATTTCTGGCTCAGGGCTGCAAGACACGAGCACTGCCCCAATGCTCAGGAAACCCACGCAGTCTGACTCGAGGCCGTGGCCGGCTGCTGTGAGCCGCGCCGCGACACAACATCGGGCGGCGCCATGAGAACTTCACGAACACTCCCGCAGTGGCGAGATGCTAACTACTCCCTTACCTCGTATGGAGTTCGTGGGTTCAATTCCGACCCTGACGCATGCTGTATATTTCGAGTGTGCATGCGTTTAGAGTATTTGGCTGCGATAAATGTCCACATGAAAAGCCACTTCATTGAGCTTATAGCTCCGTGGTCCTTACCTGGTAAAATAAAAATTGTTTAGTTAAAATAAAATAGCGTCTCTGTGTTGATTTTAAACTTTCGTGACTGCAGGAATTCACTAAACGGGCGAGCCCCTCCCCCCTCGGATCTACACAATGCCCCGTCACAGCAGCTTAATCTCTCTCTCACCTGAAGACGGTTGCTGTTGTTGCGATCGAAACGTCGTGATCTATTTATTAATTGTTATATCTACGTGACTTTACCGAAAGAGCCCAGGAGTGCAGTGTATCTGTGGTTGAGGCCCTCGTTGCTTGAGTTACCAACCCACGGGTTCATGTGTCGAGACCAGGACACCGGCCGGGCACACAGCGAGGGGACGATCACGAGGGGACCTCATCAGCTGCCGATGTTCACCGAGTTGAGGGCACAAACACCAAACCCCTCCAAAGGAAACGTTCCACTCTCACCTCTCCCCATTCACGTGGCTTGCAGCTCCTCTACGCGATCCTCTTGATACTCATCCGAGACGGCCCCGTCACCGTAACCAACTGTCCAGGTGACTCACATGATTCCACTTGCCTTTGTTTTGTAATTGCTGTCCGCAGTCAGAGAGCCGCTGTTTAGACAATAGGATGAGCCGCCCGCAGGCCTGGGCGGCTGAGATAAGAGCCACAAAAGGGCTGTGACAGATAGTGGAGCCTGCTGCAGAGCGACCATCGCCGACCCGGTTTCTCGTTACCACCAGGGACTCAATTCGGGTCTGTTCGGGTTGGTTACTCAAGGAAAATATTTCTGGATGCCGCGACATCGTGTAAAGAGTGCCTCTCGCTGTGGCTACTATTCACGTACCTACTCCAGTCTGTCTACCAGTGACCTGGAAAATATTCGGTGAGATATGAAGTCCTGATCAAAACGGATCACATCCGATGACCCTTTAACAGCTCAACAGAACACATTGTGAAGCTTGGTTCAAACGAATACGTCGCCATGCTGCCCCGACATGTAGAACACGCGAGATGGGATTTAGATCTGATCAGTGTCGACTCTGGACCAGCTAAGGCCCACTGAGCTCTCGCTCTTTTTCAGAAGCTACCTGGCCACAAATGATAGCGAAACGAAGTGGCTTATCACGTGAAAATTTATAGCAGCCAAATACTTTAAACGCATGTTTCTAAAAATGGAGTGAAAAACTGGAGGACCCGGACACAAATCCACGTGATCACGGGAAAAAAACCGCAAACTCCAAAAATACTCACCAGGATTGAGATTGAATCTACGACCTCCTATATACCCGGTGAGGCAGATAACATCTGGCTACCGAGGCGCCCCAAATTCCCAGACACAGCCTTCCGACGCGTGGGTTCCACACATAAGACGTTGGCGTTGGGACATCTGTGCCAAGTATGAAATTAAACGCATTTGTCTCTCATCCGCATGTCTGGGCGTTCCAATCCCGCATCTTGTCCAGTCCCGCGAGCACCAATCCCTCCCCCTGTCCAGGGAGCCTCACCCAACAGGAGCGGCATCCCTTCATCTCCGCTCGTGTTATTCGCATCGCGATGTTCTCATTCCCACAAGCCTCGTCCCTGATCGCCTCTCCTGCATAGGACACACGATCCTCATGTTTATTTTTCACCTTATTCCGCTTGTTTACCCAGAAAAGCCTCTACCGAGTCTCAAGGCTACTTTTGTCGAGGGTCTTGCCAAGTTTTCGCAGTAGGGTGCAACGATTGCTATGCAATTAAGAGTTATGAAAGTAATTCATGTTTCGACATTTTGTACCTTGGCACATAATGGCACGCTTCTACAAAGTCACGGGATCTTTAAGGTCCATTGCGAAGCAGGTGGCATATATTTAATGGGTAAAACACTAGCAGTATTAACCAGACCGGCCGCTGGACTCGAACCGCAAACCTCTGCAGCAAGCGGTGAATGCGCTACCGCTGGGCCACGCCAAAACCTCACCTCATACACAACCTCACCCGAGACATTCTCACCCGATTTCCACCTGACACCATCTCCCCCAAATCATCTCCCCCGAGTCATCTCATCCGAGTCATCTCACCCGAGTGAGTGAGTCCCACCCGAAGAGTCCCACCCGAGTCATCTCACCCGAGGAGTCTCACCCGAGTGAGTGAGTCCCACCCGAGTGAGTCCCACCCGAGTCATCTCACCCGAGGAGTCCCACCCGAGTGAGTGAGTCCCACCCGAGGAGTCCCACCCGAGTCATCTCACCCGAGTGAGTGAGTCCCACCCGAGGAGTCCCACCCGAGTCATCTCACCCGAGTGAGTGAGTCCCACCCGAGGAGTCCCACCCGAGTGAGTCCCACCCGAGGAGTCCCACCCGAGTCATCTCACCCGAGTGAGTGAGTCCCACACGAGGAGTCCCACCCGAGTCATCTCACCCGAGTGAGTGAGTCCCACCCGAGGAGTCCCACCCGAGTGAGTCCCACCCGAGTGAGTCCCACCCGAGTCGTCTCACCTGCACGGTGACCAGTGTGGGGAGCTCCGCAGCAGCAGCAGCCGTTCCTGGGAGCAAGAGCAGCGCGAGTGGACACAGCCGGTCCCCGTCCGTCTCTGCCCTTGTTCCGCACTGCCTCTGTCCCCTCTTATCGCGGCATGCCACACTGTGGCACCTGCCGATCGTAAGTCACGGGCGGACCGGCCGTGTGAGAGGCGGCGCTTTGAGCTCCGCTATCTCTCAGCGCCGCCGTGGCCGTGAAAGCGCAACGACAACGACGACGCGAGAACAAAGACGAGGAGGGCTGCGTGCCTCTTATCAGAGAGGACACGGGGGGAGGGGGGCATCCATCACGACCCCCGCTTTGACAATTCAGTCATCACAGACCGCAAGTGCTGTTAGCGAGCACCTATTGGTGTCATCGATGTCGCCGGACAATTCTCACCGAGTCTCGAGACTCATTTCCAGCCGGGTGGTGGCGGCTCAGCAGTTGAGGACGCGGCTCGCAATGGGAAGTTGCGAGTTCACACGCTGGTTAGGGCTGACTCGGCCCATCACCCGTGCGAGGTCCCACTTTGTGTGGATATAAACAGCCGTTGTCCTGTTATACACATACAGCGGAGTGGACCCTTAACATTCACGGGGATACGTTCTTGGAGAACGGCGCAAATATTAAAACCGCGAATGTTTATGAGGGAAATAAGGTTAAGAGCATAAACACTGAATCACGTAAACTGTCAGTTTAACACGTAGGCTTTCACGACCAATATCATTCATAATAGTTTTTTTGGATTAGATCGTGTAAAAATGTGTCATTAAACCCACCACCACCCGGCACAGCCAATTGGTAAGGTTTGTCACGTCATAGCGAAGAAACTTTCTTAAACGAAGGTTTCTTCGCTCAAGAAGGGCTAACAAGTGACGTCATCACATCTATTCCGAAATGTAAGCAACGAAACAGGATTGTTCCACAAATCAGGCTGTCGCCTGATGATGCTATTTGTAATTACTGGCGAAACGTCGCAATCAGATTGTAAATGTTGTGGCTTGGCTCTCCAACACACCGGTGTGCTGTGCAAGTATACTACATGATACACTACACTACTATACACTACACTACATACTAGTGCTGTTCTAGTATACTACACTATACACTACATACTAGTGCTGTTCTAGTATACTACACTATACACTACACTACATACTAGTGCTGTTCTAGTATACTACACTATATACTAGTGCTGTTCTAGTATACTACACTATACACTACATACTAGTGCTGTACTAGTGACGAATTGGCACGTTCTGTTTACGTGACAACCCTTATTAGTTGGCTGTGTCAGGTGGTGGAGGGTTTAACGACACATTTATATATTTACGCGATATAACCCAAAAAAAACCTCTATTATGCACGTAAACTGTACATACATGTATATATCAATGCATATAGCGTGTAGTATGATTGTGTTATTTAACTTATATAAAACGATTTACATAAACATAAAAAAGTGCAAATATTAATCATAGCTATGAAACAGGACATCGCTGGCGTGTAAACGGTGCGGCAGGTGAAGGCCGACTGAGGGAGAGCGGCGTGGGGGGACGACTTCCGTGCTCTCACGATCCATGCCACTCCCATGCCTCGTCTCCCCACTAATTTCAAATAAAATCACAAATAGTTGTGAATACGAAAAATCGCGATTATAAACCCTGCAAAAATTAAGAGTTTACTATACCCACCACCCCGATTATATAAATGTGGAAACTCCACCACTGACTCAGGGTTGTAAACAGATGAGCACCGTCTTAATGCTCATTTTAGCAGGAAATCACTTTTTGTCCAAATAAAAGTCAGAATTTTGCGTATTGACAGACAACGTAGATCCCGAGACGAGTTCACAAGCCAATTTGCCACCATTGTATCTATGCTCATGTTTCCACACGTAAATATGCAATTAATGCGGAGTTCACATGGAGGAGATTTGGTCAAAAAACAATTACCATTGAGCACACAAATTCGAGAATGGAACCCGGCCACTGGGAGCGTTAATTATGGGGAAAATTAATGCACCACCGCTCCCCATATGTGCACATACAACATACGCATGGACAGCATGCCCACACACCACACAAACAGCACATGCAGTGCATGCACCCATACACAGCTACAACCCCGCATGGCGTGCACTGTGGGAGCAGATTTCACTGCCCAGACACCCACTCCCCATGCAGTCACAATCGCACAATTACTCAAAGCTCTCGGTTTATTGGCAATGTCTGCTTTCATCCATCATTAAAGCATGACAAGACACTCGCTCAAACTAGAAACGCACAGGGATACAGGACGAGGGTTCCGTACATCCCTCGCGCCTACTGCTCCACAAACACGAAGGATCTGTCCGCGCGGCCGGGAAACACTGCTGCATCGGGGTCGCGGCTCGCCCCGCACCCAACTTGCGCACTCCCCGTGCGCTCCCTGCCCATTAAAATGTGACCGCGACGAGCTGGCTTGAGTGGGATGCGCGTGATTCTGTGACGGAATATTAAAAAATAAATAATGGACGCCGATGGCACCGCGGTGGCCGAATTCGATTCCTCGTTCCAACTGCGTTGCGGTGACCTCTCATCATGACCCCCCAGGGCCGAGTCGCGGTGGCACGGCCAGGGTGCGGTGGCCATTACAAACCGGCCAGGGCCGCGTGGCGATTTCGGTAACGCGTCTGTACGACGGGCATCCACGACGATCCTCTGGCGCCAAGCCGAGCGCGGTCACTCGTGCTTGGCTTTGCTCGGCTGCCTCGGCACGGGTTTGCCGGACGCGTCGTCCTCCTCGTAGGAGACTCCAAACTCGTTGGTGCGGGACTTGTCCACGGGGTAGAGCCTGCAGCGATAATGACACCCCCAAACAGCCGTTAGAGGTCGCGAACCCGGCAGGGCAAGATGTCTCTGAACATATTCGTCAGAGTCGGTGGTGACGGCAACAAACACAATCCGTACGACGCAGGGCTCGTGTCCCCCTCTTATTCTGTTTAAATGTTGTGGCTATCGACACTCCCTCCGAGATCAAGTTTAGAGTGTAGAGAGCTGAAGAAGAGACCAGGATGAGCCTCAACTCTTTTTTCACTCAAGTCACAAAAATTACAAAAGCAAAACAAGTATAGCAATGAAGCAACAATGTCTCATCAAAAGCAACTGCGTTGCATGACACATTGAAAATACGACACAAACATACATCAGTGTTAATTAATACATTCCCTATCGCGTGAGTCGGCTTGGGCAGCACATTTTTTGACTGATCGTAGTATAATGACAAAATTAACCATTAAAAAGAAACAGGGTAACCAATTGTACGAATGTGTAAACAGACAAGGATATCCGAGTCAAATGCAACTGCAAGTGAAGTTATGAAGAATCGATATCTCAGCTTAAGATTGTAATTTAGATGGTAGGGTAACCAAGGACATTTTGTAAACGATGGAATTTCAGGTGTCTGTGGAATTAAACAGAATGAGTGAGAACTGCAAGTTTGTATCATTGGTGCAATGCACTTCTCACCAACTCACTTTGACTTTGTTGGGAGGTTCGTATCTCTATCAGGACAGGAGGGGGGTATCTGTGGGTGTTTTACCAAGATACGGCCATCTCTCACACTCTCTGTGGGGAAGGGGGCCCCAATCTGTTCTTGTCTGTGGCTGTGCTGGATCTCCATGGTGGTTTCACCGATTATTTCTGCCGATTGTCACCGCTGATGGTTACTGCACCATCTTCTTTAATAAAAAAACATATACTTTACAATTTGGACAAATCTGATGGTTGCTCCTCCTAGCAGGTTACTGGGTTAGCAACTTACAATTAGACCATAAGACAAAGGTCCCACGACGACCCAAGATCGTGTGCTCTGTTGACCAATCATTATTCAAACACATTTGCAACAAACTCTGTTTTCATTGGCTGAAAGGAGCTCTAAAGTTACTCTATGCCGGCAGAGCCACGACAAGTTTAATCTTGAACTGCAATTACGCCATTTCGAGATTCCTGCGAGTCATTCTGTGTCCAGGTCCTGGGGTCCTCAGCACTCACCATCGCTGATAGAGGTAGATAAGGAAGACAATGTCATCACGGAAACAGGCGAGGCGGTGAGACGTCGGCATGGTGATGATGAAGGCGAAGATGTCATCTATAAATGTGTTGAATGCCTGCAGCGAAGACGGCAAATTGGTCAAGCCAACACACGCACGCACTGCGACACTCGCGACAGACGCGCACCACACTGAATCGTGGAGCACGCGAGAGCAACACAGCCACAATCATAACATGCGCACAGACATTATAACACGCACACACATCAATAATATCACATACACATTATCATAACGCATGTGTACGTTATCATAACATACACACGCACCACAATACACAACACATTTTCATAACACAGATTATCATAATACACGCGCACATACCATAACACTCACATCGTCATAACACATTATCATAACACGCTTTATCTTAACATACACATACTACCCTAACACAAATTATAATAACACGCATATACATCACGTTACGCATACACACGCATCATGTGACAATAACATGCTTACCTCACTATACAAGATCACACACGCATCACTACAATAATACACGTCAACAGACCACTCCCAAACAAAAGTTATTCAACAAATACAGACAAAGCTGCTCCATTTGCTCACGGTGCCCACGTGCTCACGGCGAATTGGCACTCACCTTGTACATGAACGCTCTCCAAGGTAGATGAGCAACAGACTTGAGCTAGAAAGTGCAAAGAAACAATTTAAACACACACACACACGCAGTGTAAACACACACACACAGTGTAAACACACACTCGCAGTGTAAACACACACATGCAGTGTAAACACACACACACAGTGTAAACACACACACAGTGTAAACACACACACAGTGTAAACACACACACAGTGTAAACACACACGCAGTGTAAACACACACACGCAGTGTAAACACACACACAGTGTAAACACACACACAGTGTAAACACACACACAGTGTAAACACACACGCAGTGTAAACACACACACACGCAGTGTAAACACACACACGCAGTGTAAACACACGCAGTGTAAACACACGCAGTGTAAACACACACAGTGTAAACACACACAGTGTAAACACACACAGTGTAAACACACACACACAGTGTAAACAACAACAGCCACAATTGACCACTAAGTGGCGTCACGACAGCGCCGGTGCCAGGCCAGGTGCACTCCGAGGCCACCAAGTGAAGTGTCGAAGGCTCGCTGACAGGAGGGCACAGGACAGACCCAGGTGCCATGGGTTGACCGAGATGACTGGCAGATGCTCCCTACTGTGTCAACTTGCTGTGTTTTAGCCGTCCAGCACTCCACTCGTTGTGTCGTTGCTGTGCCCTCTGCTGTTGTTGGGCGATTGCCTCCAACGTTCCAGCTGCATCCTTCACGAGCCTCCTCCATAGAGGACAATCTTGACACCACTGGTACCAGTCTTCGGTAAGTCCACTCGGCTCCACATCCTCCTGTACCACATTAGTCCATCTCTTCTTCGTGCCGTGCCCACTTAGCTCCCTCTATCCAGCCAAACAGAAGCTGCTTGGTCACACAGGCTACATGACCCAGCTAACGTGGTCTTGGCCTCCGGAGGAGCTCAATCATGAGAATGTGTCCACATCTTTCCAGGATTTGTGAGCTCCTCACATAATCCAGCCTGCTTAAACCCAGGATGGATCGTACGCAGGCCAACCTGAAAGTTTCAAACTGGCGCAGATATTCCATTACACGGATCCACGTTTCAGAAGCAAAGAGAAGGGATGGCATGACTGTGGCCAATAAGACCCGTAGCTTCGTGTGGCGTGACAGACCAGGTAGTTCTGACACAAGTGTTACTCTGCTGACAAAAATATGCCACTTGGCTGATTTGGAACGAGACCTCTACTGCCAAACCGAAGGTGGTCATAGGCACACAACCCAAGTACATAAACTTCTCCACTCCCTTCATAACTGTCCCATCACTCGTAGGGAGTTAAGGGGGTGGAGTATTGGATGATACAAATTACCCATGCAGGTGCTTAGTTTGGGTGGGGATGATGGCGAGTCCCCACCTCTTAGTGGCATGACTCCAGATTCAGCAGCAGGACCTCTAATTCCTTCTCAGTGAGCAGCAACCACTCGATCGTCAGTGTACATGACATGGTTTACCAGTAGGGAGTGATCCCTTGATCGCACCCAGGCATCGATCAGCCTTAAATTTTATCTGTACCAGATAGAAATTCCACTGGTACAGCCATGGAAGGCTTCTCGAACTACGCGGTAGAAGATGATGTGTAAACACACACAATGTACACATGCACACACAGTCTACACACAGATAGACACATTCGCACACAATGTACAAATACCCAGGCACATAAGAAATCGGCAGATAACAGCGCAGGGGGCAAATATGGATTACAAACATGCAGAGGCATGCAGACAGGGGACATGTGAACACAGACCAAACAGGCATGTGGACAGAGAAATGCAGACACAATGACACCATTACATGGACCGGTGGAGTTGGAGAGTGACAGGCACGAAGACGTCTGTTACCTTGTAGTTGACAAAGAGTTGTGGCAGCATGAAGAGAAAGCCAAAGGCATAGATTCCTAGCGAGGGTGGAGGGCACAGGGTAAAACGTGTTAAACCAATACTGGGGACCGTGTTCAGCCTCTGCCTGGCTACGCGTTGCCACTAGTCGAAGTTATTGAGCGGGATTCTCAGGCTCGTGAATTTCAGTTCACAGCTGTAAATCGATGATGGACAACACGTGCCAGAAAATACGCGAGAAAAAGGGGATAACGCCATAACGCAGCATAACGGTGGTGCGATTATCTCACTTGTGCATTCTGGAGGACTTTCCCCCAGTTTACATTGTAAAGGTCACCTTGAGTGCAGTTTAATGTACACAGCCACCACAGGGGACCAATGTAAGGCAGCTTGAAGGATTCCTTGATGAAGTCTGACTAGAGAAGCCACATCAAGGCCACTGGACTTAGCGCTACCTGGGTGCTACCCAGCCAGTCGTCACAAGTGTGGGGTCCATGGAGCCGTGTCGCCACTCACCGTTCACCAGGCTGTTAATCACCCACGAGTACCAGCTGCAAGAGACAGGGAGCAGAGGGGTGGCTGTGAGTACACACGACTGTGAGTACACACTGTCACTCTGTACCGTTCATACAGCGCTTAAACAAATAACGAAAAAAAACAGCTGCTCTGGCCGGGAGGGTGGGAGACTTTCCGGAAGTGCAGCGGCAGATGTCCAAAATAGAAATCATCTGACAAGCCACTCAGGTCACGGCTCGCAGTCAGCTCAGAGCCAGCTGATATTCAACCAAACAAGAGAAGGTCCTTGCCGAGTTGGGGAAATGGGACACGAGGACAGTTACAGGGTAGGGGAGGCCCCCGTCACCTCTTGTGCGAGACGTAGAGGAGCGAGTAGAGCGCCCCACCGGCACACAGCGGGTAGAGGGCGTACGACAGGTAGCGCATCGCCTGCGGAGAGCAGCACACACGCGCCTCCTCCACGATCCGCATGCCACTGCAGGCGAGCTCAATGTAGCTGCTTGTCCTCCAGTCTGACGAGGCTCACAACACTCTTACATAGTCTCTGGCTGCAGAACCGCATTTCCTTGGGAAGATCATGCGTGGGTATAATGCACTTGTGTTATCACAAGTTCAATAAACACACGGATGCAGGGAAATAGCCAGGGCGTGTGCGATGCAGTTCTTCAACTGATGGAAGCAGCCATCGTCGCTGTGGCCAGCAGCTTCCATCGGCTTCTGCAGCCATCGGGCCTCATGTTGCACCCAGAACTCAGGGAGCACCACTTCCATAGTCGTCCATAAGCCAAGCAGGTCGGTCGGTACCACGTGGGACGGTAAATACGTGAGACACCCTTCCTCCTACTGTCATACTCTACAAGGTTTCACATGGCAGTCGAATCTCTTCCTTCCAAAATTATATTACCTATCAAACACACTGTCATTTTTCTTGACAACATGTGCCATAGTTGCTATTACTACTATAATGAGCCAAGAACGTCTGTTTGTGTGTAACGCGCGTGACGTCACTCCACATGCCACCACCCCCACCCCCATCATTAATATTCATGAGCGGGTGGATTTTTACACTCCCGCAGGTCGAGCGGAAATACATTATTTTTTTGCAAATTAAAGTCACTTTAAGTTTGACGTTTCTTTATTGAAAGTGAATCTAATAAATAATTCTATGCAGCAACAAAGTGGATTTGGTGTCTTTATTTATTTCTTCAGCACTTGAGACAAAAGGTAAGTCTCATTTATGCTTCTACATTATGGTAAAATAGACATTTCTCGGTGATTTTCCAGATATTGTATCGAATTACAATTTATTTCAACCCCAGCGACTGAAAGCAGAAGAGAATAAAGTATCAGAACTGCGAATTTGATCAAATTGAAGGTCAGTTATATACTGTGCTACAGTGACATGAAGTGAGGTGTTTTATGACGTAGTTTAGTGCCAGATTCATTGCCATTAAATTTACACAAGATACAATTATATTCTGCTCTATTTTTTCGTAAATATTACAGCTTCCGTCCTAGGACGGGCAAACAAGCTAGTTATAAATCTTGACTTAAAGCGTTCGTGACTGCAGGAATTCATATTCTTTGGGTCTTTCGGTAAAGCCACGTAGATATAAAAATAATCAAAATCACAACGTTTCGATCGCAACACAAGCAATCGTCATCAGGTGAAATAATATATGGTGGAGGAGCTGCTGAGGCAGGATGTTATAAAGGTTTGAGATGGGTGTAGCCCAAGGGTAAGTGGGCAGGGCTCGAGATGAAATTTGCATGTAAATGTGAGATCGGAGAGCTGAGCCATACCGACGACGACGACGCTGTGGGCGTGGCCATTGTATTGTGAGAGATTAGCATGTCAATGTAAGCTATTTGCATGCAAATGTAAAATCGTAGAGAGCTCGGCAAGAGCGACCGCCACATCGAGGAAAACGAGCAATGATAGCTGTGTTAGTGAATGTAACTCAGAGAGTCGAAAATAACCGCTAACATAGGCAGGTAAGAAGGCAACATCACAGCCAGTTATGACCTAAACTGGTTAATAACGCCCTTCCAATGATTGCTCAGTTTGTACCCATCTTTACCGAAAGACCCAAAGAATAAGCAAGTTATATATACCTAGTGACATTGCTATTATAGTCATGATCTAGAGATAAAATATTTAAAATAACTGTCAGCATGTGACCCTGGGTGGTACCGTTGAGCCATATCTGAATGAATGGCTCAAGGCTCAGGCTAAGAGTGCAGCTGGGAACCAAAATGTCTCTTTACTGCAGTACCACACAGACTTCCCACGGTCTCACCTGAGAGTCAAACTCATCCGTCTTTCTCTCTGAAGACGACGAGGGCCCTACCTGCACACACACACGACATCAAGAGCGTTGAAGCCTCTAATTCGCCACCACTTTCCTGGCAGTGCGGTCTAAAGCCCAGTCGCTTCCCTTGCAGCAAAACGCTGTGACTACCTCCACTTTGGGCAGCCAGCCACGCCACGTGAGCTTGAGCTTGAAAGCCTTGGTCACTTTCCAGACCTGCGGCCAGAGAAAGCAGAGGGAGGTCGGGGTGAGAAGAGAGCCGGTTGCAATGCACACAGCTGCTTGCCACAAGCAACGACCGTTTGGCTCCACAGTTGTACGCTCAAATGGAGTCCACGATCCTAAAGTGCGTGTCCCGCGGTGACCCCGTCAGCAGGCACCTCGATGATCGTCCCGATGCCGGCTGGCAGCAGCAGCAGCACGCTGGAGCGCTCATCCACGAGGAAAAGGAAGATGACCACAGTGCTGAAGCATCTCCATAGCACTGCACAAATACACGCACACACACACACAACAACTACAGGTAGTGCTCTACTTACGATGGAGATGCGTTACGACGACCCCATCGTAAGTCAAAAATATCGTAAGTCGAAGATGGCCTAGCCTACCCGGAGTCTTAAAGAATGGTGATAATTTAGCAAAACAGAGCAATTTACAGTACCGTACTGTATAAACTATATACTTATGTAATTATTAATTACAATACTGTATTGCACAGTAAAATGTTAAAGAAAAAACAAGGTAAATTCTTAGCCGACCTATATGACCTGCAATTTAATAGAAAGTTTTTTCAGGAAACAACCATATCTGCTCTAAAAACTTTTAACATGCATTGAACGTATCGTGACGTATCGTGCTAACCCTAAAATGAAATTGCTAAAGCTACGTATCATACATACAATGTTGTCGTATCGCCATCGTAAGATCGAAATATCGTAAGTCGGACCATCGTAACTCGGGGACTATCTGTATATACACATACACTAAGAGACATGCACGCACACACGCACACACGCACACACATAGACACCTGCACGCAGGCATGCACATGTCTACACACACCCATATGCAGGCATGAACAGAAATGCAGAATCATGTACACACACAAAAACAAAGATCCCCTCTATAGCCTTGACAAACTGTTGGGGCAAGTGCTATTAGCGAGCACCTATGGAAGACCAGCATGGCACACGAGGGGGTGGTTGGTGAGCACCACAACCGGCCGCCTTTGTCTCCCAAGTGGTGAAGTTTTTATATATGTCAGACTCGGTACTCATTTGAGGCTGAGTCGAACTAGGAGAGGCCCACGATCGGTTCAGATAATCATCACTGGTGTTGGCCATGAGCGGGAATTTAACTCGGGTGCGCCGGGTTCATAGCGCAGCGAGATCACACACAAAGTTTTAATACTAAAGTAGCGAGGTCCACAGGTTTTAGCAGTACTACCATCGTGATATTTGCCCATTACCGGGACGAAATACAAACACCGCTGTGGTCTGTGCAGTAATCTTCATCTCACCATGAGAGGGGAGCCCATAGTGATGGAGCTGCTGTGCTGTTCTATTCTTGCGTATGGCAGCAACATGTTGAGGGATTAGATGCCAATGTTGAGGTCTGCTAGCAGTGGTGAGAGGGCTTCATAAGAGAGTTTGTATAGCTTTGCTATTCCTCCATTGAAGGGGTGCAGATTACAATGGTTGACTATACGGTTCATAAATGTGCTCGTCACAGAACGGTGTGGACAGCGTTTTGGGAAATCCCTTGGCAGGGGAAGCAGTCAGCTGCGCCACAGAATGTGCGAGTCGAGGGGTACAGAGAGACTCACCCACGCGGGCAGACATCCCCACCATGTCGCGCTTGCTCTGCCAGAAGCTGATGTCGTTTTTGAAAGCCAGGAAATCAAACAGCAGCTACACGGGATCCCAATACATAACACCCGTGTCACAATGCATCATAACACACACATCACAACACGTCACACAATGCATATCACAATGCATCATAACAAATATATCACAATGTATCCAAACATACACAGCATCATAACACACACATCACACACACATCATAATATAGTGAACACACATCATAATGCATCATAACACACAGCAAAACATAATCCACGCGTCACATACAACACACATCACACCACATCATAACATGCACAGCAAACGGATTATAACACACAGCCCCATACCACATAAATGACACAGTATAACACAGCCTCATAACACACATCACAGCTTTATAAAACACACAGCAACACCCCAGAATACAAACATTACACAGCATAATACACACCGAGCACACAAAACGCGGCATACGCAGTGTCCATATCGCGGCACACACACACACAAGGGGGAGGGGAGGGAGATACTCACGTGGAAGGCGGCCACGAGGAAGGTGAGACCCAGGAAGTAGAGATTTGTGTCGGCGAAGATCCCCTTCACCTCGTCCACATCCTTCTCCGTGAAGCCTACGGAAGGGGCCGGTTACATCGACTTAAAACGTGAACTCGCACTTGCAAACTGAACCGCGGAAGTATTTTGTTCAGCGGAGCGATCCTCTGCGAGATGTAATGCGTTAGCCTCGCGCGGAGAATTAGTTTGTATGTGTGTGAGAGTATGTGTGAAAGTGAGTTTGTGAGGAGTGGTAGTGCAGCGGTCAGCATGGCGTGCTATGAACTCGGCGACCCGAGTTCGATTCCTGCTCACGGCCACCACCAAGTGAAAATTATCTGAACAGGTCCTGGGCCTATCCTAGGTCGACTCAACCTCAAATGAATACCTTGCGCGATATATAAAAACTTCGCCACTAGGGAGAAAAAGGCGGCCGGGGGTGGTGCTCACCACCCACCCCCTCGTGTGCCATGCTGGCCTTCATAGATGCTCGCTAATGGCACTTGCCCCAACAGTCTGTTAAGGCTATAGGGGGGATCTTTGTATTTGTGTGCACGGACCCAGTTGCTGCAGGGACTCAATGGCGTGCTGCATGTGCAGCCATAGACGCAGGCGGCTCAGGGAGATGGGGCTGAAGTGCACCGACAGGGGCAGCATGCCCACGCTGCTCTGCACAACCTGAGGAGACACCCACAAGTGCTTGTAGAATTTGAGAATCCCACACAACGAAACCAATCACACTGTGGTATATAAAACCAGGGTGTGGTGTAGGGATCTGCTCCCCATCCCAGTGTGATGCCAGGAGGGTTATCCCAGCTGAATGTGTACATACAACAAGATCTTTTATGCGGTTGCTCAGCTCATCCACGTAGAGAATAGGCAGGTAGTGGTGTTTGTCTCGAGGTGACCTGGAACAACAGCGCAGACGCAGCACACACATGTTTGTGCATGATTGCTGTTATCTCTACTGCTTCTTCCTCCCCACGACGTGACCAATGGTAACCAGTCTGCATTGATTCCATTCATAAAATCCATTCTCTTACTTCTATTGTGGTGAATGTTGCAGCTCTCTTGCCAACACGAGTGAGTCACACAGCCCCATCAAACGCAGGGAACCAAATAGGGCAATTGATTCGGCACCCGCTACTCGAAGCATTAATCCTGAGCGTAAGATTCTAGTTTACTCAATAAATCACTGCACTGTTACACACCCAATGTGAATAGAACACACTCCAGTGCACACGTGAGCACAACGCATACACACACACACATGCGTGCGCGTGGCCGTGCACTGCCTCTCACTTGGTGAAGTATGGCATGAGCTCGGCAGGCACAGCGCGCGGGTCCAGGGAGACAGCGTCGGCCATTACGGAGAGCGTGAGCTGCGAGCGCCAATGAGTGACCGGGTCCTCTCTGGGTGCTGCTTGTGCCGACTGGGGGAGTCATGGCAAGAGGGCACTCACTCACCCACCGGTGATGCAGCGAGGGTATGTGGTGAGGGCACACGGAAGTGGTAATGTGTGCATGTGGAATGCCCGAGTACGACACAGGCGGCGCTCACCTCATTGCGGGTCACGAGGTTGACCACGTCGGGCCGCGGCACCATGTGCGTGGTGAGCATCGCCACCCCGTGCACCGCTTGCTCGTCCTGCCAGGGCAGCTCCCCGGCACGATGTACAAACACGTGCGCGAACAGGCTGCCGTTGCTGCGCGTGCGCACGGGCAGACTCACGTTCACCTCCCTGCACGCCGCAGACACGCGTGGTGTCGGCGTGATGCGGCACTCCGAGACAATGGAGCGAGGGCTTGGTCAGCGCCGCGTTGCTCAGGTGCCCTGGCCGTCACAGTAATAAACGAGTTTTCCTGCACGTGCCTCACGTTTACCCCCAGTGACCGCACCTGTGGGACGAGGAATGCACGTCCAAGGGGTCGATGTTCAGGGCGAAGTGAAGGCTGCTCACTCGCCTCACGCTCTGCTCCAGGGCTGTATATACGCTGAGCTGTGAGACACAGAAACACCTCCGTCTCACCCACATATCACACACCTCCCAGTCTCACCCACGCCTTCCTATCTCATTCACGCCTTCCTATCCCACACACCAACCAATCTCACCCACACCTTCCTATCCCACACACACCTACCATTCTCACCCACCTACCAATCTCACACACCTCCCAGTCTCACCCACGCCTTCCTATCCCACCCACACCTATCTCACACACCTCCCAGTCTCACCTACAACCGCCATTCGCCACTAAGTTGCATTACCGTCACCTCGGCACTTGTGCCAGGCTAGGTGCATCTTGGGGCCGTGTGACATGTCGAAGGCTCGCTAGCAGTCACGGGACAGATCCACGTGTTATGGGTTAACTTACCATGCCAAATAATCTAACCCCAAGCAGTTATCACTCTGCTATGCAGTGCACACAATCGGCCGATGTTGGAATCCTGCTGCTGTCAAATCTGGGGTGGAGCCCCCAACTTTTGCAACCGATATAATTCAGAGTAGAGCAGTCGTAGTGATTGAATATCCTGCACTCACTCTTCCATGACTACTACAGCTACCTCTCGTTTTACACGGGGGTTGTGTAAATTAAACAGAAATTTCCATAAGAAATAAAGTGGTTGGGGAGATCACGCTATCAAACCTCATTCTAACGTCTACATATTTCACTGGTTACAGTAACATATTTACAATACTACCATACGTCTATAAAGATAGTAACAGCCTATTTAAAGAAATACTTTTTTAAGTTAAACTAAAAGATGTTTAACACGTAGTGAGATGCTTGAGTGTGGTGGTGTACTCAGTGCCGGATTAAGCTCGTGCGAAAGCTTTCAAATTCACCATGGAAGTGGAAAAGGATGGCAAGTTAACATTCCTGGATGTTTTGATCGAGAAGAGACCTGATGGCTCGTTGGGACATTCTGTCTACAGGAAAGCCACCCACACGAATGCCTATCTAAAAAGCCTGACTCCCACCACCATCCAGCCAAGAAGAATTCCCTCATAAAAACACTACACCATAGGGCCCATTGCATCTCCGACCAGCACCACCTAGCCAGTGAGTTGGAGCACGTACACCAAGCCCTCAGGATGAATGGACATTCTGACCATACAATCCGCAAAGCTGTCTCCCCAGCCATGGGGAGACAGCCATCTGAGGACCCATTCAAAACCATCACCTTGCCATACATAGCAGGGGTTACCAAAAACATTTCCAAAATCTTAAACAAACACAAGGTCCAGGTTCGTTTCAACACAGTACACAAAATCCGTGATTTGATCCCATCTGTAAAGGAAGTGATTCCTGACATGCAATATCCTGGTGTCTACAAACTAAGTTGTGGCTGCGGCAGCAGTTACATTGAGGAAACGTAACGACGTCTCGGACCGCGTTCGTGAACACAAGGCAGATCTAAAGCACGGTAGAACCAATACCTCTACCGTTGCTGATCATTGTTTTAATGCTGTGGGCACACACAATATTGATTTTTCCAAGACGAAGGTACTCTGCAAACCCACTGGCTATCATCAGAGATTTGTTCATGAAGCCATCCAGATATATAAACACGGACACAACTTCAGCCGAGAAGATGGGGACAAATTGAGCAATCAATGGAAGGACGTGATTAACCAGGTAAAGTCTTAACCTGCTGTGATGTCTCCATCCTTCCTGCGATTTTAGCGGACTCTCTGAGTTGCATTACTAGGTTGGATGTCTTTGTATTGACGGGCTGGATGTCCTTCTAGCTTGTGCACCAGATCTTATTTATTCATGATGTACTTGCAAAAAAATCCGCAGATTACCTGCTGGATCTCATCTGTTTCAAAGAACAAATTTGACCTAAGGTCTACACTCATTTACCAACTTCATATTCCCTATTGCCGTACATATACTGGAGGAAGGGCCTTTGCTATTGATGCCCCCAGGGTCTGGAATGCTGTTGCCAATAAATTGACACTTGAGTCACTACCCATGAGATCTTCACTCAAAACTGCTCTAGAGGAGTTGCACACCCCTAGCTGCCAGTGCTATTCAGTGGCCTAAAATAAAATGTTTAGCTCCGGATGATCACTACAAAGTATGACCTGTGTTTTGATTTAGTGTGCTGATCTTAAAGGTGTATTGAAAAATTATAATACTCCTATTGATGTTCCTGCTGTTGCGGAGTGGCTCATCCAGCCAGCTATGGCTGCAAGGTTTTGGTAGTACATGTTTATGCCATTTATTGTGAAAATTCCGTCACAGTTCCTATGATTGCTTTTTCATTGCTTTCATGGCCTTATTTTGATTTCTAAAAGTGTATTGGTTTAGCCATGTTTGTTTGTTGTAGTACAGAGTTAGACTGATGGCCTTAATCTAAGTTGTCTTGTGGTTGTTGTTGTTGTTTGACTTGCATCCCACTGGGATTTTTGCACACAGCGTTGGTGTACGGTGTTTTTTCTGCAATATTTTGCTGTCTTTTCTTGGATTTTCTGTTTGCACTTAGTCACATATTTACTTTAAGATGTTTTTTGTTCATGTTTTTGTTTTTTGTTTGTTGCGGTTGCACCCGATTCAAGAGCCGAATGGCTCACAGGGCTATACCTAATAAATGAACTTGAAACTTGAAAACCACCACACGGCACTCCACCTCCACCGCACGGCACTCACCCACCACCACACAGCACTCACCACCACCACTCCACCACCACACAGAACTCCACCACACTCCACCACCTCCACCACCACACAGCACTCACCCACCACCACACAGCACTCCACCACCACCACCACTCCACCACCACCACACAGAACTCCACCACACTCCACCACCACCACCACCACCACACAGCACTCCACCACCACCACCACCACACTCCACCACACGGCACTCCACCTCAACCACACGGCACTCACCCACCCGGCCTCCACGGGATGTCACGACACTCATTGCCTCGCACAGCTCCAGTTTAACATTCTCTCTCTTTCCCCAGCCTGTAGAACCCTGCCCTTGCTACATTCATAAAACGTCGAATCTATAACGTTCATACTGCTGTTTGTTGCTGGCCGCTTGGCGTTCTGGGCCCTTAGGTCCGTACGGGCTCGGGGACGACTAACGACACCACGCGTGTGGCACTGCGATGTCGGAGCAGCGCCGAGCCCGGCACAGCAGCCGTGCCGGGCCCGGCACTGCAGCCGTGCCCTGATGAAGACTGCGGCGCCCTGCGCTGACAGCGTCTGAGAGAAGCCCGCAAAGTGTCGCTCGCGTCAGAGGCTCATCGATGAGCACTGCCCAGCGATCGATCTTCCCACTTGGCCCGACACCCAACGCGTCCCTTGGGCCGTCGTTCACACGACTCTAGCGGCCGGCGGCCCCGAATCAAATGGAGTGGCCAGGAGACTCGACCCCGTCCCCCGCCCCGGGATCGCAGTCGCCCCGAGGCTCCGCACCTGCAGGCGCGGCGCGGGCTCTGCGTGCAGCGCCGAGGTGACGCACTGGGGGCCCGCGCCACACGGCTCCGTGTAGAGGACCCCGTGCAGGACGTAGGCGATGTTCGCGAGGTACGCGACGAACGCCACCACCGCCAGCGTCGTCAGCGAGGGCAGCCGCAGAGCCGGCATGGTCCCCGGGCGAGGGAACTCGAGAATATCGAGAATATCGTGGGGGTGGGGGGGGACGACGACTCCTCAGGAGGCTCGACTCCGGGCCTCGGGGAAGCAAAAGGAGCTCCCTCACCGCTCCCTCGAACCGCACTTCCGGATGAGCGCCGCTGCCACGAGCTCGCCTCCCATTGGGCCGCGACCACCACAAGCCACGCCCCCTTCACGCGCTCGACCAATTGCGCGTCGCCTTCCCGAGGCACGTCAGAGGCCTCGCACGTGATTGGCCAAGCCGCCACCACTCCCCCCTCCTCTTGGACGTGAGGGTCTGGTCAGGAAGTGGCGGCGCGCAGCTGCTTGGGTCCACGTGTAAGCCTCTGCCCCCGTCATAGTAACGGTCCCAGTACACGCACAGTGGGTCTGGATTCAGGTTATGCTGTCACATGCACGTCTGAGTTTAACATCCGTACGAAAACACTGCAGTCCAGTAGTGCCATACACCAATTGCACTGTGCGACTGAACATTCAACCCAATTATGGACTATTTACCGCAACCCACTCTGGTCTGCGCTTAACACATGGACTCATCTTGATTTGAAGCTTTCGTGACTGCAGGAATCCATACTCTTTGGTTCTTTCGATAAAGTCACGTAGGTAGAAACATTAAAATAAATCAGTCTGCATCAGCAGCAAGCCATGGCTTTTCCACCTCATGACGGACGCTTGTGTTGCGCCAGAAACGTCGTGATTGTATTTTTATAACGACATGGACTCTCTCCTGAAGCCCTCTCGCTGCGAGCAGAACTCCACATTGGCAGCAGCACGAGTCCGTCACGGCTGCTGCCACAACACGGACTTACCCATTCACCTCGTAGTGGGGCAGCCTAATTTGGCTCCAGCAACAGACTAGACACGTGACGGTGGTAATCAACGTGTCGACCAAGACCCCAGCCCGACCACAAGTTTTTAGCGAGCAGCGGAGCTGCGTTTGACGTGGAGCGCGTGACAGGGCCGTAGCCCTTCCCAAGTCTCACGGAATAAGACAAATGTTCTGGAAGCTCCATGAGCTACGATTCGTGTTTTTATTTTACAATGTATTAAGTTACACTTTACACCACGGTGTAACATGTCTGCACGTTTGGCCGAGCTCAGCTATTCCATTGTGAAAATGACCGACATCGGACGTTCCAATGCACTGCCTTCTCGAGCCCTTCCGAGGCCCCATGGACGTCCACGCATCACAGGGAAGTATGGGCAAGCCTCTCTGTCCACACGCACCGCAGTTGAAGGGGTAACACAACGGAAACCTAAAGACGCTGCAGCATTCTCTCGGTAGTTTTAGTGCGATTTGTAATCTTCGTGGCATTTTGCCTCGGGAAATGTATAAGGGTCTCCCGGTTTGCAATCACAAGCGCAGATGGCCATCAACCATCTCTTTAAAGACAACAGTTATTTCCTTTGCCATATTAAATATAACGATATCGGGTCTCTTGCGTTCCTTCAGTGAAAAAACGGCGCCATTATTAGAGAGCGACAGCGTCTACAATTGACCAGCATGAAGCATCGGTCCGAGTGATGAAGAAACAGCAGGCAGCCAGGTGCTTCCTTATAACTTCCCCCATCGTTCGCATCTCACTTGATTACTTCATGCTGAAAACTGCAAACATTGATTCACATTACAGTTTCTTAATGATAGCCTTTATGGATATTAAAAATGTGTTTAAATTAAAAAAAGTTTTAAAAACTAAAATTTGAAGTGCCAGCCCGAATGTGTGTAGTGGTGCAGCAGTTCGAGGAGCGGGGCTGGGGCCCAGGGCTCAAGCAGCACGGCAGCGTTGCCAGGTGCAGGCGCCGTCCTGTGCCTACGCCTCGCACGGCTTTTCCCTTCACGCCACACGTCTACCTCCTGCCAAAACGGTTCTTGAAAGCTTTCAGGGTCTTTGCCATCATCGGTGCGACTTCTGTAAAAGACAAAGCGATAGCCTCTATATATGGAACGCATGGAAAATACTTGAGTTTTGTTAAATGACAGTTAAATGATTACTGCGCATTATAAGTGGTTGGGTCGGGTGGTCCCAGGCGCCATACTTTTGACTTGTCTCTTATCTCCGCCTGCTGATGACCCAGATGAGGAGGGTCCTGGGACTGGGCTGAGCGACCGCGGTCGAACGGATGTCCCATCGGAGTTCCCACCTGCACTCGCCATTGCATGACCCTCTCCACCCAACGGAACCAAGGCAACAGGATTCTTGTCCCTGCAGTGGACATCAGGGATCATAAAACAAACACAATACAACCAGCACAGCACCTACTACTATATCAACATTCACACATGCAGCACACACCACACAATACCAGTACAGCATACACACTCATACAGTAGCTCCCAAAACACTGCCATATGCACAAACAATGGATAGGACACTCTTACCCTCACCAGCACAACAGCTGCCATTTGCCACGAAGTCAGTGGTTACGTCACCACAGGGCTTGTGCAAGTCTAGATGCACCTTTGAGACCACACACAGTTTTGGAGGCTTACTAGCAGGTCATGGGACGGATCCAGGTGTTATGGATTAACTTACGGAGATGACTGACACATGCACACCGACAGGCATGGATCATACAGCTGCAATGTGTTTCCGCAAAGTGTTGGCGCAATGTTTTGCCGCTGAGGAGTACCGTAAGCGCTCGGTAGCACCGAAAGGCGTGGGACGCCCCGTGCCGTGACGCTCCTGTTTACGGCGCACATCACGCGGTGGCTTCACCGTTGTGTTCACAAATGCCAACTTGACCTGGCGCCCTAGACGGACACCGACCCACAAAAACCAACGAGTCACACGGTGACACCGACACACAGACACGTCACGTGGCGCTTTTGGTGCCCTGGCTCTCTGCGCATTGCTGGGCCCTCTTAAATGCCCCAAACACATGGAATTCCATCGCTTCAAAAATGTCCTTGAGGACTCTTCTGTACCGCAGTTGTTTTCACGACGATTTATATTTGCTTTTACACTAGCGGGAAGTACCCGGTGTTGCCCGGGGGAAGAATATATTTCGAAACTTCTCTTAAAAACATACATCCACAAATACTAAGCTATTGTGAAAGCCTGGCATGCCGTTTGTCTGTCCATTTGTCAACAAAATTATAAGAGGCTTGCAGAAGTCCAAAAAAAAAGTGGGGGGTAAATAGTTGATCTAAAAGATTTTCGAAAATTGTCGACCCCCCCCCCTCAAAAAATATTTTTACCCCCGCATAGGCATATACAGTGAGGGAAAAAAGTGTTTGATCCCCTGCTGATTTTGTACGTTTGCCCACTGACAAAGATATGATCAGTCTATTATTTTAATGGTAGGTTTATTTGAACAGTGAGAGACAATACAGAAAAACGCATGTGAAAAATGTTATAAATTGATTTGCATTTTAATGAGGGAAATAAGTATTTGACCCCTCTGCAAAACATGACTTAGTACTTGGTGGCAAAACCCTTGTTGGCAATCACAGAGGTCAGACGTTTCTTGTAGTTGGCCACCAGGTTTGCACACATCTCAGGAGGGATTTTGTCCCACTCCTCTTTGCAGATCTTCTCCAAGTCATTAAGGTTTCGAGGCTGACGTTTGGCAACTCGAACCTTCAGCTCCCTCCACAGATTTTCTATGGGATTAAGGTCTGGAGACTGGCTAGGCCACTCCAGGACCTTAATCTGCTTCTTCTTGAGCCACTCCTTTGTTGCCTTGGCCGTGTGTTTTGGGTCATTGTCATGCTGGAATACCCATCCACGACCCATTTTCAATGCCCTGGCTGAGGGAAGGAGGTTCTCACCAAAGATTTGACGGTACATGGCCCCGTCCATCGTTCCTTTGATGCGGTGAAGTTGTCCTGTCACCTTAGCAGAAAAACACCCCCAAAGCATAATGTTTCCACCTCCATATTTGACGGTGGGGATGGTGTTCTTGGGGTCATAGGCAGCATTCCTCCTCCTCCAAACACGGCGAGTTGAGTTGATGCCAAAGAGCTCCATTTTGGTCTCATCTGACCACAACACTTTCACCCAGTTGTCCTCTGAATCATTCAGATGTTCATTGGCAAACTTCAGACGGGCATGTATATGTGCTTTCTTGAGCAGGGGGACATTGTGGGCGCTGCAGGATTTCAGTCCTTCACTGCGTAGTGCGTTACCAACTGTTTTCTTGGTGACTATGGTCCCAGCTGCCTTGAGATTATTGACAAGATCCTCCCGTGTAGTTCTGGGCTGATTCCTCACCGTTCTCATGATAATTGCAACTCCACGAGGTGAGATCTTGCATGGAGCCCCAGGCCGAGGGAGATTGACAGTTCTTTTGGGTTTCTTCCATTTGCGAATAATCGCACCAACTGTTGTCACCTTCTCACCAAGCTGCTTGGCGATGGTCTTGTAGCCCATTCCAGCCTTGTGTAGGTCTACAATCTTGTCCCTGACATCCTTGGAGAGCTCTTTGGTCTTGGCCATGGTGGAGAGTCTGGAATCTGATTGATTGATTGCTTCTGTGAACAGGTGTCTTTTATACAGGTAACAAGCTGAGATTAGGAGCACTCCCTTTAAGAGTGTGCTCCTAATCTCAGCTCGTTACCTGTATAAAAGACACCTAGGAGCCAGAAATCTTTCTGATTGAGAGGGGGTCAAATAATTATTTCCCTCATTAAAATGCAAATCAATTTATAACATTTTTGACATGCGTTTTTCTGGATTTTGTTGTTGTTATTCTGTCTCTCACTGTTCAAATAAACCTACCATAAAATTATAGACTGATCATTTCTTTGTCAGTGGGCAAACATACAAAATCAGTAGGGGATCAAATACTTTTTTCCCCTCACTGTTTACCTACACACCCTACATACAATAGAGTGAGTAGTCTCTACTGACTCTATAGTAGCATATACTGACTGTATATTAGTATATAGTGACTCTATAGTAGCATCTACTGACCGTAGTAGTATCTACTGACTGCAGTAGTATCTACCGACTCTATAGTAGTAACGACTGACTCTATAGTAGTATCCAATTACTATAGTAGTAACTACTAACGCTACAGTAGTATATACCGACTCTATAGTAGTATCTACTGACTCTATCGTAGTATCTGACTATAGTCGTAACTACTAACTCTATATCAGTATCTGTTGACTCTACAGTAGTATCTACTGACTCTATTGCAGTATCTACCGACTCTGCAGTAGTATCTACCGACTCTATAGTCGTATCTACCGACTCTATAATAGTATATATCGACTCTATCATAGTATCTAGGATATCTTGACTTAAATCTTTCGTGACTGCAGCCGGCCGAGGTGGCACCTTGGCCGGCTGGGGCTGGGCGGCTACCCCCCCCACCCGCACTCCAGTTCTAGTATCTACCGACCCAAGAGTAGTAAGTGCACACATTGGGGTGGGGGGGGGAGAAGAGGACATCACACTTTGAAGAATTTACCTCAGCGTTGTGTGTATTCTTTTTGCATTTTGTACGCGAATTCCCCCCTTCCCCCACCGATCGCGTGTGTGCCTTGCCATGGGAACTACGTGTCAGCGTTCTCGCGCACACGGAGATGCATGCTTTGGCGCGTGTTCAGCGAAGTAATATAATAGTAATAAATTGTTAATTTAACTACGTTAAAGTTGACGGATGTGAAATACGAATAGCGCCGGCTCACCCCGGGGCTTATCGCGTGGTATCTGGGTACTTTTTTGAAACGTGAACCCCACAGCCTGTGAGTTAAAAGCATCACAAGTTACGTACACAGACAGATGGACAGACAGACAGAAAACGACTTGTATAGGTAAGATTATTACAATCCTCACCTCTTGCTTTCTCTTACCTGGTGAAACGACATCAACTTTCATCGTACCTTTAGGTTTGCTGGAGTGGGTGCTGCTGATGGACTGGGTGAGTCGCTTGAGGCGTGCTTCCCGCTCTTCGTACTTGCGCAGGTACAGCTCTCGCCACGATTCGTACTCCTGCCTCGTCTCGTTGCGGAAATCTCGCGCGCAGTGTCCCGCCCACAGCTCAGTCGTCTCCTCCACAAAGCTCTATCAGCAAAAAAGTGTTCAGCACAACCGCCCACCCGGCGCTACTCAATCAAACCTGCGTCCATAGCGCTGGCAGATGGCATGCAATAGTGGAGGTGGCTTGGCCACAGCTCTTGATGGATGAGGCCATCAGTTGTATAAATGCGACATCAACGTGCACTCTTTATTACTCTGGTAGGCTTATCAAGATCAAATTGTCATCGTGGCCAAAGCCGCTGATGTAACCACACCTTGCCAATGCGTTCTCCCCTCCACCAGATCCCACAGCTGCTGTACTCGCGACACACAGTGTCCTCCAACATCTGCCCTGACAGTCTCCAACTATCTGGTTTTATAATACAGATGCATAAAGCTCCAAAAATCAATTGTTACATACATTATTTAAGCGTGTAACACGAGTGTAAAAATCTACTATTGTGGATTGATGTATTTGTAATTGGTTCACATGAACTATGCTGCCATTGGAGGCACTACATTGATGTGTGTGAGAGAGTCAATTTTAACTGTATTGTGACATCTGTGCAAGCCCGGACGTGTGCCACATACCGGGTTGCAGTCTTCAATGCGGTAGAGCTGCTCCGGCGTGCAACGCAGCAGCACTGGCACCAGTATGTCATAGGGCACCCCGCCAACCTCGTGAATGGCTGCGGCCAGAGGCAGTCAACAGAGCGACGTTACCCACATGTGTGAAGGCAACGTGACAGCGTCGTGCGAGCGTGGCACCCAGAGAGCGTGCACACAGCCGGTGATGCTGCAAACAGCGTTCATGATGCTCATCGCTACGACTTATGTGGTGGGGTTTCTGCGCCATGGCGCAGTGGAGGGAAAAGCGTGCTCGTGTGCACTCACAGTCGATGTTGTTCTGCAGCACGCGCAGGCATTGCTCGTACAGCGACATCATCTTGGGTAAGAAGGCCGTCTTGGTGCCCGAGTACACAGCCATCTTGCTGTTCAGGCGTTTCCCTGTGAAGCCATCCTCCAGTGGAGCCACGGAGCTCTGCAACACTGCACGAGACAACACGACACGGTGAACGCAACACGTTGTTGAGAGTGACGGAACGTGATGACGACAACACGACGAGGCTGACAATACATGGGTGGCAACATAACGATAACATAAGGATTGGCATTTAGAGCGTGTTTAAATGCCTCCGCAACTCTCAATTATTCCAATGTCCAGCTGTGATTGTTTTTATATACAGAAATTCCTCGCCAACCACGGAATTCATGTATACAGAGTTTATTATTTGGATACCAATTTACCAAATGCACCTAGGAAATTTTGAAAATCCACGGGTAAGCAGGAGTCCGCAACACGCAATGACAAATTTTGCACGGCCATGGTTCTCCACTCCACTGCGCTACTCATAGCGCTGTGTAACTGATCAATTGTCCATCTGCTTTGTTGCGATTCTCGCAGCGCATAGACAGCGTCGCTAGTCTTGCTGGCAGTGCTTCTAAAAGTGCTAAAGTGACCATAACTGCTGCTGGCTGAATCAACACCACTGATTCAGCCAGCAGCGCCACTGTGCTTGCCTCTGTGGCTGCCCACTCATCTGTCACTGGTGACCTGGAGGAAGAAGAGGAAGTTGGGCTGAGCCCCTTCTCCTAACTACCCCTTCCCCCATCATCGTCATAATCATGGACTTCTACCCTGAATATTAAAGGTATGTAAAGTTAATGTTTATTTATGTTTTATTATGTTAATATAGCTATGACGAGTCTTACCGTGGTCATGGTTCCTCAAACCCCCCCTGATATCCCATAGACCCTGTACTTTACCAACCGCGGATTTGCCTACCACAACCTTTTCCAGTATACTAATAGCCTAGGGGACACCGTGATGGCAAGTGTCCCTGTGAGGCACAAGGAGAAACACCGCACCGGCTGCTAGTGGATATTAGTTTACCAGAAAGGAAGTGATGTTGCCATTTGCCTCTGCAAAGAATTTGCGAGGAATACTTCAAATTTGAACGATGATGCCAGCAAACATGGCCTACTCATCTTCGAATAACGTCAAAGGATATGCAACGTCCACTGTGAAGGAGACAGCGCGTGTACGTACGGTTAAACACGTGCAGCAATAAGGTAAAAAGGTCAAGGTGCAGTGCTTTAGGGTGACAATGGGGGATACACTATGATGACACGATGAGGGTGACACGAGGGTGACACGAGGGGGGCGGCACGACATTACCTTTCTTCTTTTGTGGTGAGAGCTCAAGGAGCTCTGCCGAGGGCAGGGGCCGGTAGTTCGGTTGAATGAGGGGCAGGGTGATGTCCGGAAGCGAGGGCACCACCTCGTACTTGTGCTGGAGGCAGAGAGGGAGCTCTAAACCACAAGGCCCATGGCCTTTGTGACCTGCTGCTTACCACTTAACAAGTGACTGGAGGGAAACCTGTTACATCCCGTGCATTTTCCTGCATCTCTCATCTCGTTTCCACTGTCTCAGAACTTACAATATTTTCACTTTTCTTGACTGTCCTCATAACGTTTCCCGCATGTATAAAAATAGAATTCTGCAGCAATTGACTTTTTTGCAATGTCCTTGCTGCCCACGACATAACCCCACAGCACATGACACCTGTTATGCAAGGTGGCCGCCCATCCAAGCACTCTCCGGGCTCAATCCAGCGTGCCTTCCGAGATCGGACAAGATCAGGATGCGTTTCGGGTGATTTAGTTACGTGGGAGGAACTGATGGCATTAAATGCCGATTTGTATAGAAGGAAATTGTGCTTTTCTGGTAAGTTACACTGAGGATTAAGTGTACCTGTACACAAATATACTCACTTTTGTGGAATTTATGGATGACACAGTACTCAAACAGTAGTGGTAACAAGTTTGCAATAAATGTAAAACTCTTCTAAAGGCTTTACCCGAACAGCTGAGGTTACCTCAGGTACTGTTTAAATGTGCCTCAGAACAGCAGCCATCTGGTATATGTACATAATGTCAGCATAGATGTACATAATTATTACCTTGATTATCCAGGAAAGCCTTACTGTCTATAGAGTATTTTTTCAGCAGAGTCCTGTTGTGTTTTTACAGTAGGAGGTGATGACTGCTATGTGTTTACCAATTAAGTGATTTGCGATACAATTTTTTATTCAACAAATTTGGACCTAGACTCGAGCACACAAGGGCATACTCTTCGAATGTCACTGTATCTTTAATATCCACTGTGAAACCGACGGCGCATGTTTACACCAGCAGTATAAAACAGGGCGCCCTGCTGGATTAAAAACGCGAACCTCTGCAAGAAATGGTACACGTTCTGCCGCTGGACCAAGTTGCTAACCTCGTCTCGAGTGTTCGAGGGGCTCTGTGTTAAATAAAGCACGCTGGACATCCAGCAGCTACCGCACCATCGTACTACTGTACAGGCCGGCCTGGAGGAGAAACCACTCAGACCCTTGCAGACCCTGTGGCTTCCTCCCAGACTCTTGCAGGCTCCAGGGATACCTCCGAATCCTGTGCCTTGACCATCTGACTACACTGTGCTCAGCGAGTGTGTTAGTGCACGAGGTACGGCCGTGTGCATGGGAATACTTGCCTTATTGGATCTGGAGGCACAGGAGGGGTTCTCGAGTCTCCGCTGACCTTCGGAGTTTGCTGGCTGTTTCCTCGATGCCCTTTCAGGCACTGGCTCCACACACTCCGCACTGCCATCCCCCTTCGCTCGGTCCACTGCCTCTGCTGCCGGCGCCATGCTGCGCCACAGTTTCTCACCAACTGGCTCCTCATTACATCTTTTTTTCTTTTTCTTCTGTGGCTGGTCGTAGCTGAGGTAGGACTCAAAGGGCATGGTGGGACTGTCAAAGTCATCATCGCTCAGCAGAGAGCCCTTGGCGTGTCTCGGAGCCACTTGCCTCTCAGGCTTCATCTTACTTTCCTTTCGAGAATCTCTGCTGCTGAACTCGGCTTTGGTGCTGGGAATGTCTGTTTGCTGCTCAGTCCTGCTTGCCTTGTGTTTTGTTCTCCCATCCCCAGACGTGTGTTTCTGCTTCTGTGTGCTCTTTCCCAGTGATGGCGTGGGAAGCTCGGATTTTTCTGTCAAGTCCTCAAAGCTGTTTGATTTTGACGTGGTGTGGAGTCCCTCTCTGGACACTGTCTTTACGGTTCTCATGTCGCACGCACCGCCCTTGTTCGCATGTCGCTTGTGGACGATATTGTTGTGGGCCGTGTGATCCTGATGCACAAAGCTTTGTGGAGGCGCTCTGTCTTCCATGTCCGAGTCCCCGTCGCCCTCCTGGGAATACTTGCCACTTGGAGCGTTCTCCGCTGTGTACTCGGGATACCGCTGGTCTCTCCTGCCATGCTCCACACTCCTGTTTCACAAAAAAATGAGATATGTTTTATGCGATTGAGCTCACTTGAGCTCAGCATTTCTGATGGCATCTGCTGTTTCAAGACCAATGAAAAATTGACAGCAGTGTCCTGTGAACCAGTGCGCACAAGCGCTCACCTGGTTCTCCAGCGCTCACATTGCCTCTCAGGAAGAGTACCCACCGATGGGAGATGGGACGGGGCGCACATTCATCCTGGGGCACCAGCTTCTTCCATTCCAGCACCAGCGCTCGTGCCACGTCACCCACGCGTGGATCTTTACGCAGAGAGTTCACCGATTTTCCAACACCCGTTTCCTGTGCGCAATTACATCATTGATTATTCACATGCTTGTGTACAAGAAAACCTTCCAATGAGTCTCAAGATTTATTTTCCGGAGGGTCCTGTCAAATGTTCGAAGTAGGGGGCGATGATTGCTATGCGATTCAAAATTAATTAATTTGCAAATGTTTTTTTCAAAGTTAGCGAATTTGAAACGTGACGTCACAAAATCTTTAACATCCACTTTGAAGCAAAAAGCAACTTTTTTTGCTGAATACACCAGTGGTATTTACAGAGGGAGGCCTGCCAGATTATAACCACATACCTCTACAAGTGGGGAACACGTTACCACTGGGCTGTCGCCGCCTATTTTCCGTGTGGCCGTGACATGAACAGTGTGCTCCATGTTACTACTAGATGCAGTCTCTTATCAAGTTTACAATTCCCTTTTGCATTCGGGTCATTCACATGCAGTATTCAAATAAAAGTTATTTGAAAAACCAATAAAGTGGATACAAATTTACCCATCCCGTTAAGAAACAAAAAATATTACACATCCTATCAAGAAACTAAAATGTATTTGTCCATTTTATTTCGGAGAAAAACAAATTTAGAATGCAATACGTTGGAGAAACATCCATGGAAATGAAATAACAGTGACTGAGTGAAATGTTCCAAATGTAAAAACAAGTCCTGTCAATCTGAAAACAGCAATTTGTCATCTTTAAAACGGCCTACATTTTGGCTACAGAATTGAGTCTCCTAATCTTCACAAGGGAAACACAAAATAAACGTGCGCTTTTTAGAGTGGACGTAAGGACGGAAACCTACCGCCAAAATCTCAACCGTGACTGGCAAAGCGTGCAGTTTCTTCAAAATCTTTAAAACCTGGAATACAGCAACAGCGGTGACTGCAGGTTATCGCACGACGTTGTGAGCCCACACAAGCCACCACCACCACCACCCTCAAGTCTTAGACATCACTCGGCGAAGGACATTGAAGAGGTGAAGAGGTATGTGAAGATGGGGGAGAAGGGGTAATGAATAGGAGGCTGCCCAGAAACTCACGGGATGACAAGAGACCACTGGGACACCCATACCCACCCGTTCACCACCATCACACCCTCACCACCGCATGACACCTCACCGACTCCTCAACCCGCCCAGAGGTGACGCGGCCGAGCAGTGTCACGGTCGCCGTTTGCAGCCGAGGGTCACGGTTCGAATCCTGCGGCCGCCCTGATTATAACTTGGGGTGTAGTAACTGTGGCAATACGCACAGTGCACTAACAGATCCCCTAACGTCATTCGCAATAGGCCATTGTGTGCCGATGTCTGGGTTCACATTTGGTTAAGTTCGAAACATTACTCAATTGAATACATAGCGGCAATTATCGCCCTCTACTGGCAGGCTGATACCCCACGATCATGATTGTAAACGAGACTATCCTGGTTTCTCCAGTTCTCACTCGGTTAAACAAAATCAACTTGAACTCCACTCCTTCACCTAACCACTCACCTCACCACCCCTTCGTCTCACCACCCTCAACTCGACATTTCACTCCACGACCTCACCACCACCCTCACCACCACCCTCACCACCACCCTCACCACCACCCTCACCACCACCCTCACCACCACCCTCACCACCACCCTCACCACCACCCTCACCACCACCCTCACCACCACCCTCACCACCACCCTCACCACAACCCTCACCACCACCCTCACCACCACCCTCACCACAACCCTCACCACCACCCTCACCACCACCCTCACCACCACCCTCACCACCACCCTCACCACCACCCTCACCACCACCCTCACCACCACCCTCACCTTGTCCCCATGCTTCTCGCGCTGGAGGCGGCCCTGGAGGATCGCCACCTCGTCGTACACGGAGGCCATGACACCCGCACACAGCCGCCCCGGAAGAGAATGCCGCGGGTGTGAGGGGGGGGTCAAGTGGCGGAAGGG
This sequence comes from Lampetra fluviatilis, assembly GCF_964198595.1. NCBI lineage: Eukaryota > Metazoa > Chordata > Hyperoartia > Petromyzontiformes > Petromyzontidae > Lampetra > Lampetra fluviatilis. Next base: position 13,729,400 of record NC_136296.1, read on the forward strand.
GGCGGGGCTTTATGAGGGGCGGGGCTGCGAGAGGAGGCGGGGGGAGGGGGAGGAGACGCCACTTCCGGAACATGACGCGTTTACACGACCACTTTGTCATCAGACCCGAGCCGTGCCGGTACTGTTTCGAATCATCATCACCAGTCGTGATCAATCCCTTGACAAAGGACGGTTTGCCTGAGTTAACCAAGTCGGATTGCTCAGCGGTGAGTCCAAATCCTGTTTGGGTGGTGGACTCAGCCCATCAGGGGTGATAAAATTCGGACTTTGCGGGGAAGTCAACATAACTGTACTGTAGTCCTATGGATTAACTTGTCCCCGCCGTAAGCATGTAGAATCTTCACCAGTGGCTCAGGACTTAAACTTATGGGCACTGCTCAATGCCCATGTGAACAGCTCATTCCAATCTATACCTCCACATCATCACATCCTGCCTGCCTACCCCAAGAGGGCAATATCATTTTCATATTTGGAATTCACATTAGTTTACATTACACATCTGGCTACGCTGTAGAATTGGATGGCAAGGGCTAAAACAAATCACTCAAATAAAACTATCTTTCAAATTGTATCATAAACATGTTTTCATAGGTTCAGGGCCATTTGCAAGTCCCCTCTTGAGAGCTTATCTAACCCAAATGAGTTTACAGTTGGGCCCAAGATGCATCGTAAGTGGATTACGGTCACGATACCATTGACCTCACATAGTGCAATGTGCCAGCAACATTTTATAATTTTACTTTTAATAAAAATTTGTTAATTTCAAACATTAATTATTGAAGTGTCTGTTAATAACTACAAACAGGTAACTCTACATGTCAATTTTAAAACTGTTCATCAGCAAACATTCGAAAATCGTATTATCTTCAGGTCCCAAGGTGTGGTCTCCAAATCGTACAACCCACTCTCTGGCCAGTTATGAAGGGCCATGGCCTATTATTTATTTTAAGGCAGTGTCATTGACACAAGTGTAGAGTTGTTGGTAGGAATTGGGTGCTCCACCCTCGAAAAAACAGCAATAAAGTAAATACAGTAACACCCCGGTTTACATTGGGCACGCGTTCTGAAATGTGCAACGAATATCAAAACGTAGATGAAAGCAATTTCCAGGGTAGGTAGAAGTGCATGCGGAGGTGACGGATACGATAAAGGACGGATGCTGTTAGCGACATGTGAGTTGAGGCAACGCAAATCAGGTAGCGCTATTAGTGACGTATTTGCAAAATGACGTAAAAAGGGGAGACGTAAATCAGAGTATTACTGCATTACAACTTCGGATGAATGTGCACTTTGTCTATCAAAACATTGTTCAAGGCTTGGGCAAAGAAACCCAAGCATCTTCGATGTTCCTTTGCCATAATAGTAACATTTTGTATAGCCATTCTGAAATAGGTGAGATGATGTTGTTTAAAGCAAGCATAGAGAAGAACACCATTGTTAAACATATGGAGGAGCCGAGGTTGCCCCATTCAGGTGCTTGTGTGAAGAGGGAGGCAGGCAGTGCAAAAGATGAGATGTGGCCACCACAGAGGCTCAGGCAGGCATTGCTTCCGTGCCACTTTGGATAGACGTGGACGTCACCAAAGACAACTCGGTGGCAGGGATTTTTAAAATTGTATTTATTAAATGCTTCTGTTGAACAAAAGTTTTTAAGCAATCAGAATAAACCAAGTGTACAACCAGCAGTCGACGAGCCAGAGAAAGGGCTCAACCAAATACGACCTGCACATGTGGGAACTGCTTTAGAGCACTATCTGGACCGCTCCCAATCACTTACACGCATGCCACGATGTACTCTGGCACCAGAGCCCTCCCAGTTATGGATGGAATCTGTTTTCTGAAGACTCAACAATCTGGGAGTCGTCCTTCCTGACAATGAGAGCCAGATACTGCAGGAGAGGAGGTCGCACACAGGAACTGGTGGTGAGAGGACGGACGCACATGGACATAGCACGCCTCCAGCGCGCCAGCACAAATACAACAGCACGGTTTCTGTCAAACACCGTCACTTGTAAAAATTAAAATAAAAAAAAGATCAGTTGTCTAAAGTAAAACTGTTTATAAACAAGCGACGCCATGTTAACTAACATTTCAAATATTGCACATATTTTAGGAATGGAAACTAAACGGTGCGGACAGGGTAGCATGAGAAACAAAAAGTTAAGGCTAAGATGGCCGATGCATCAAGTTCGCAACTGTACAAGTGTAACCTGCACCACGGGACCATCAGCCCCATTTGAGTGTGAACCCCTTTGGTCCCTTACCTCGAACAATGACCTCAACACGGCTCAGAAATTACACGCAATACAAGGCCTGCCCATACATGCAGTTTCCCTTTAAATATATTACAATTCTGCACAAACACACGCAACCTATCTGGCTGCCGCATGGCATATGGAGTAAAAGCTTCGGCGCCTAGAGATTTGCAAGGCTTGTCAGTGAGGCTTTCCCGTTGGTGCTAAAGGCCAACAACGATTGCAAGGTTGTGTTTCTACCTTACCAAGCCTGACCTCTGCTTTGTATCCCTGGTCTTACCGTGGGTACATCCATGTCAATAGTTTTGAAATAAATTTTAAGCAGCAGTGACTTTTTCTCAGCAACCTAACGTGGCTGTCTTCATAATATCCTATTAAAGGGCAAAGAAAATTGACATGAGGAACAGTGCAATTACCCTGGCTGACATCCCCTCCAAACGCACAAGGTACTGTCCTTACCACCTCACGCTATTTCTTCACCAGCCTCACATGACCCTTGCACTCTTACTATGCCATTCCGAATTGAGATTTCCTCTGGGCAGTTCAACTCCAGCCTTTGCCAAATTATTTTGTTTGCCCACGAGTCTTCATTTGCAACTTGTGTCTTGTAAGGGATAACATGAGAAAGAAAACCGAAACGTGTTATACCTGTTTAATAATTCAGATCCTTATTTATCATAACTTGCCATAAAGCACAAATCAGTGCAACAGTTTGTGCCACTAAGAGCACGCTGGTGCTGCTGGTAGCCAAAAGAAAGCATCAGGCCCATCTTAACAGATTTTAAATGGTTGTCAGGTCAGCCAGCGAGCAAACAAGCTATTGTGTAAATAGACCGGACAATGGGTGACCCAGGCCATGGGCGCTTCATATGTCAGTGTGGATGACCGTGCGCTTGGTCTCGTTCGCTCCGTGCGTCACCGCCGCCAGCCGGGGACTCGGCCCTGCTGGGGGGTCACGCGAGATGGCCCCGGCTGGGGCTTGGGAGGCTGCTGGCCCCGGGTCACTGCAGACAGGTGCTGCAGTGAGGCCGTGAGGGCTGTTTAGCTGCGCCACTGACTCTTTAGGTGGCCCCAGTGGAATAGATGGGCTTGCCAGAGTGAGAGAGGGGCTGGACGGCCCACTCACCGTGCTTGTGGCACAGGGCCCCATTACAGTGGGCGAGGGCCCCGGCTGGCCATACACAGCACCCATCTGGGCTCCGACGGAAGGGCAACCCTCCAGACGGTCGCTCTCCACCTGCGTAAGTGGCTGGCTATTGGTGGGAGCTGGCGCCATATAACGTGGCGTGGCGTGCGTCTCAGCGCTGTTATTGTGGCTGCTGCCGGTAGTCTTCGTGCTCTCGCGATCAGAGAACTCTGAAAAGTGGCTGGAGTGCGAGTCGGCAACCGATGGCATGGAGTCACTGAGGGACGGGGAGTCCAGCTCGCTGGAGTGCACGCTGCCTCGTTCCAGCAGCTGCGTATCCATGTCTTCACGAACCTCCTGGGAACCAAGGACACAAGTGCATACACATGTGTGATCATCAACGCACGCAACAACAATAACAATCGCCATTCGCCACTAAGTGGCGGTGACGTCACCACGGCACTTCTGCCAGGCCAGGTGCACTCCGAAGCTGAATATTTCAAATCAGCGCAGATGTTCCATTAGAGGGTCAACGTTTCACAAGCAAAGAGAAGGGAGGGCATGACTGTGGCCAAGAAGCTTCCAGTGTTACGCAGCTGACGCGCACACACACTCACAAACGTATACATGATGACCAACCCAAATGCAGGGTAATGCAGCAAGAGTTGCCACGATGTGAATACCGTTGTTGTGCTAGTAGCGAATAACAGCAGGGAAAATGTGTGTAATGGCACCACCCATTACCTTGATCTTCATGCTGGCCTTGCGCTTGCTGCTGGCCTTTCCCTTCTTGCTCAGGCCACACTCTTTCATGCGCTTTCCTCCCTTGTACTTCGTGTCAGGAGGGCCTCTAGCGGGGACCCCCGCGAGCCCCACATCCTCCGTGTTGCCACTGCTTCCACTGCCGTGCCTTGGCTTGCTTGGGCGAGTCTCGATGTCAACCTGCACCTCAATGTTGGTGCCATCCCTGCTGGGCAGATCGATGTGTTACAAGCGAAAGAACCCTCGCAACAAAGGCAAGCGCAATGTGTGCACATGGGTGAGGCTGCCTGCCTGTCTCGAGCATAGTAGGGGCCGACAATGGAACCGGCATTGGCTTGGGTGCTGGCGTTGTCGCTCGCAGCCGCCAGGCTCACAGTGGCCGACTCGCCGCTCAAGCTGCAGCGCTCCTTGGCTACGTCGGCATGAACCTCCAGCCTGCACACCATCATCAACACCACCACCGTTACCGTGCGTTACATCCAGCGCAGCGTCGCCTGGTAATTTACCAAGGAACGTTAAGATCCTCTTCGCAAGCCAGTAAGCACGTACCTGCTATAGCAGCTGCCTGTAATGGACGTCCCTGCCAGGGCCATGGTGCTGGCAGTCTCGCTCACGTTGTCACGGATCACACCCGCACGCTCCATGTGACTCCCACTGGCGCTCAGGCTGGCTGTCAGGCCACCCACACTGCTCTCTCCGATGCTGGGGTTCGTCACGCTGTGCCGTGCCTCGGCCACCGACGCGGTGTCTGCCATTCCAGCACAAGGGCACTTCAGTTTCTCCAGGCACCCATTCGTTGCCGCTCCAATACGTAAGACACATACACTACAGATACATGCACATTGTGGTATAGAGTTGCTCCACTTCACGCGTACGCAATGTGTGTGCCCCTCACCTCCTACTGTGTTGGTGCCCCCCATGTTGACGTCGTGGTCATCGTCAAACTCGATGCGGACGCCTCTACCGTTGCCGGTGGACACGCCGCATCCCCCACTGCGGCACAGCGACACGGGCACCACCCCGTACACGTACGCCAGCATGATGGGAACCCCGATGCCTGGCACAGCGCAGACGGGCACCAGTGTCAGCATGGAGCTTCAGTGGGCAAGAGTATAGCTGAGCCTCACGGTTATACAATCAGTGACTGGGGCTAGAGGTTAGAGATATATGCACACCAAAAGTCAAGGTTATGGTCGGAGGGTTCACGGAAATATATGATTACGGTTAAGTCATTGATTTCCTCCTCAAATTGAGCATCTAGGTGAAGATCATCCTTCACTTATTGTTGAACCAGTGGTGTAAATTCCTATGTTGGGGATGAGTCTCCACAAGACAACCACTTTTGCCTTCTCCAAAGTGGTATTTTTTTTCTCGACCCTAAAGGAATGATTGGCCGAGTCAATCCCCAGCCAGGATATCAACTCACAAACTTTTGATTGTGAGCCGCTGCTCTGCCACTGAGCCACCTGGCCGACAATAAGGCTAAACATAAATAAATAAGGCCAGAGCATTAAAGGGATTAGATTGTATGGTAAATGGCTGTGATGTTATTTTGGAGTGAAACTCGAGTGTAGAATATGTTGTGATATTGGTTAAGATGTAAGGGTTTGGGATTGCAGTGGACAGGCAAGATATAGTATGACATATTAATTTTTTGTCAACAAGAAGGGTTAAGAACAAGAAGGCATCCCCAGTTTTCCCGGCCTCCCACTTTCAGCCCCGCCCACTCCCCCCCCTCGCCTCACGTCCACGTCCTCCCCCCCTAGCGCTCATGCAGTGCCCCCCTCCCCCTACCCCCCCCCTCTCTCCCCCCTTTCTTACCTATATAACCTCTTGCCACGGCAGCTCTCTCTCCCACTTCAGCAATTTTTTATTGCTGTGGTTTTCCCACCTAATGATGATTGCTTGTGTTGCAATCGAAACGTCGTGATTTGTTTTATTTTATTTCTAACTACGTGACTTTACCAAAAGAACCAAAGAGTATGTAAAGAAGGGTTAAGGTTGTCACTGATTGGAAACGAGAGTTGCACGTACCAACTGTGACAGCAGCTATGACGGGCGAAACGATGACAGACAGCGCCACGCCACCTGTGATGGCGAGGTTCCGACGATGTCTGGAGACATTCTTGCCTTCGAGCCGCCGGTGAATCTGCTTGAACGGATTCAGAGAGGACAACTTGAATCTTGAAATACGCACATCACTCCAATCATTTGCCTATTCCACTGCATTATGCATATCATGTCGTACCCCCTGCTATAACACATTCATCCTTGTACATGTCCTAATTAACTATTACGAGTAAGGCGGAATGGTGAGTGAACGGGTAGGTAAGAGGAAGGGTGTTTGGGTGGATGTATGGGTATGTGAATGGTATCGTGATTGAGGGGAGCAACAGTGTAATGGCAAGCACGCTGCGCTATGAACCCGGTGACCCGAGTTCGATTTCCGTTTACGGCCAACACCAGTGACGATTATCTGAAGCAGTCCCGGGCCTTCCCTAGGTTGACTCGGCCTCAAATGAGTACCTGGTGTGATGTATAAACATCACCACGCGGAAGACAAAGGCGGCGAGACGTGGTATTGGTCACCCACTCCTTGTGTGCTGTGCTGGCCTTCATAGGTGCTCATTAATAGCACTTGCCCCAACAGTCTGTTAAGGCTATACGGGAGATGTTTGTCTTTTGATATTGTGATTAAATAATTGGGTGGGTGAGTAGTTGGGTGATTGAGGGCGAGGGTGGTTGAGTGTGTGGGTAAATATGTGGGTGTGAGCATGTGCGATTGAGTGGATGGTGTGCGCAAAAGTGAATGGTTGGGTCGAGTTCGTGGGTAATTGTCCGAGCGGGTGGATGAACGAGTTGGTCACCTTCCTCCCAACGTAGACAGGGATGCCGATTATCATGGCGGGCACGGCAACGCCGGCGATGAGGGCGATGCCAACAGGGGCACCCACTAGGGTGCCCAACTGCCACAGAATCTTTTTCTTGCGACTCCAAGGCTTCTTTCCCCAAAACGTGCAGCCCGAGGGGCTATGCTCCACCAGACACAGAAATGCATCCAAGTCAAAACTCTCAGTAACTGTTAACATTTACGGGAGACCTTTGAATATCGCAGGTTTATCGTTCACGGTTTCGACCTATCACGGGCAACCTCTTTGTATACCAATTTAGCTATCGCGGGGATTAGTTTTGGCCTTTCGTGAGTATACTGTAGGGACCAAAGTCCCCCGTACAGCCTATTAACAGACTGTTGGGGCAAGTGCTGCGAGTCGACCTTGGGGAGGCCCAGGACCGATTCAGGTAATGGTCACTGGTGTTGGGCGTGAGAAGGAATTGAACTTGGGTAGCCGGTTCGCAGCGCGCTAACTATAGCACTATAGTACGAACACACACCTGTTTTGGATCATCATCACCGGTAAGTGCAGCATTTATTCATTATTTATAATGTTTATTGTCTAGGAATCTTTTTTGCATAGGGTTTTTACATGTTTATTATAATTACTTCGTTTTTTTGTGTATTTGGCATACAGAACAGTACTTATTTAAATTGTCATGTGTCTATTTTTGGTTGCTGTGTACCTAACCTTATTACTAAAGGATTAAGTATTGAACATTGCGGATGTAGTAATATCGCGGATGTAGTAGTAGATGTAGTAACATCGCGGATGTAGTAACATCGTAGTAGTAGTAACATCGCGGACGTAGTAACATCGCGGATGTAGTAACATCGCGGACGTAGTAACATCGCAGATGTAGTAACATCGTAGTAGTACTAGTGACATCGCAGACGTAGTAACATCGCGGATGTAGTAACATCGCGGACGTAGTAACATCGCAGCTGTAGTAACATCGTAGTAGTAGTAGTGACATGGCGGATGTAGTAACATCGCGGATGTCACGGTGTAATGCCGGCTCTAGAGGCACGGCGTGGGGTGTAGCGACATCGCGGGCACCACGTACATGTGGGTGCAGTACCGGCCCTAGAGGGGCTCGGTGAGCGCTGACTGACAATGCTAGATGGCACAACGCTCTGCGTGCAGTGCCGACCCCTACAGGATGCGGTGTCAGGGTGCCGGTCAAGGGAATGTGGTTACTATAGGCCACGGTTGACCCTAGAGGACACGTGACTGGTAAAGTCTACACAGGGGCCCCAGGTGGGGGCTAGGGGTGGTCACGTGTCAGGGTCGAGATCCTGCTCGAGGGTTCGAGAAGGTAGTCGTGGCTAAGGGCGGAGCCAGCCCCGCCGCAGAAGATAGAAGCCGGGTCCCCGAGAGGGACCGGCCGTTGTTGTTAATCCTGAAGAATCTCCATTCCACGTCCTACAAGAGTCACCAACACGTGGACCGGGACCCAAGCTAGGGTCCGGTCCGTCGTAGCTAACTCCAGTGTAATTAGTGCAGTTAGCCTGGTGGTCCACCACCAGAGGTTGTTATCTTGTTAAGGGGCAGTACCCCATGTGTTGGTATCAATAAATGTGTTGCCTCCAAGAAGTACATCTGCAACTCAGTTGAACTCACAACTGTTTACCTGAGGTAGTGCAGATCAGAGATTTCCTTCATGCAGAGCCAGCAGAACTCACACCCACACACGGCACACGTCATATGGTTACAGCTGCCGTCGTTCATCTTCATGATGTAAGCGGCACAACGCGGGCATGGTTTGATGTCATCCGCTGCAACCACACACACGTGTGTACGTCAAAAACTGCTCCACACGCACACCACCTCACACACGCACGTCACACACCAACCTACATACACACCACACTGCCCCATGTACACACACTTAAAATACAAAGATCCCTCCTATAGCCTTAACACTGTTTGGACAAGTGCTGTTCGCGAGCACCTATTAAGGCCACACACGAGAGGGTGTGTGGGAAGCACCACTCCCGGCCGACTTTGCCTCCCTAGCAGCGATGTTTACACACCGCACTTGGTATTCATTTCAGGCGGAATTGACCAGGGGGAGGCCCAGAACCGGTTGAGATAATCGTCACTGGTGTTGGACGTGAGCGGGAATCGAACCTGGGTTGCCGGATTCGTAGCACAGCATGCTAACCGTGACACCACTGCTTCTCACACATCCCACACGACTTTACATGCACAAACGTACACACCACTCCATATGCACATACATCACACACTACTCCACACGCATACATTGTCCCACGCACACATTAACCCAGACACACGTCGCACACCACCCCACCCACTGCGCACATCATACAAATGTAGTTAACTTATAATCATATGCATTTTGTATACTTCATGACATTTAGTCACATTTTTGTACCAATTGAAATTTTGTAATATTGAGCATCAACCAGCTAGGGAGGAGTTTTCAGTATCAGAAATATCACTGGATTCATGAGGACACCAGGAATACCACTCTCTCAAATGTTCACACACACACAGGTTAGCACAAGCAAGACATGACAACTCTGACAATACAAGCACCACCAAACAACTCCAGGAAATGGCAGAGCGTTTGCTGGCCCACAGAGCAAGACGGCTCCGGCAAAGGTCTCACCATGAGCACCATCCTGGCTGTAGCTGGCGCTGGCTGACTGAATGGAGCGCAAGCGCAGTGTGGCAGACCGCTGCTGGCGTGCGGCATCACATGTCTGGTTGGGGTGCCACATGGCTTTGCAGTGATAGCAGAACTCGGTGCCACAGCCCTCGCGCTCACAAGTTAGCTTTGGGCAGCTTGCACAGCCTGCAGCAATCACCGCAAACCTAGAAGAGGCACAACACAACCGTGCTTGCATTTTTGCGGCCATTTCAGTGACAATGCTAAACTTAAAGCACATGTTATCCCTATCGCTAGGCTCTGGTAGTCCCTCACGAACTTATGCATTCCTGTATCGTTTCAGTCATCAAAAGTGGGTCCCTTCACAGTTCTTATTCTCAAACACTGTTATTACACTTGTTTACCTAAGAAAGTATCGCCGAGTATCGAGACTCAGTTGGAGAGTACTGCTATGTTTATGCAGTAGGGGGTGATTTCCATATTTTCCAATTAAGTAATTTGAGAAATATTTCGAATTTGCAAATTTGGACTATGATACCGTTACAATGGCCTGCACTTATTCGAATTATGCCACAGCATTTTTAATGTCCACTGTGAAGCAGACGGTGCATAGTATGTTATGGTTAATGTACTCGACAGTATGAACTAGGCCAATTTGCTGGATGCGAATTACGAACCTCTGCAACAAGTCGAGAATGTGCAGCTGCTGGGCCATGTTAATTATAGACGCACATTTTAACCTAAAACCCAAATTTACTTGAATCTGATGCTGCTAATATGCACTCCTAGATTATTGAATTAAGACGACTGCAGGAGATGGATTTCAATTGAATTTTAAGTCAGCACATTTCACTTAGACAGCTCTCATCAAAAGGATTTGTAAGCAACTAATAGCTTTAAAATCTGTACCTAACTGTACGAGCACAACGTGCAATTTCTTTAAAAAAATAAACCTCACATTCGTCAACGCCATGGCCTTAAAAATAAAAAAATATATATATAATAGGCGACGTTTTGGGTAACGGCCCTTCTTATCACAAATTCAGAGTACTTTTTTTGATAATTGCAACAGCCACTGCAGCATCATAACATTTTCTTTTCTTTAATAATTGTATGGTTATTTTCAACATTTAGACATTATTCCAGAGACAAATTTTGTATGTGTTGTCACTGTTTTATCTGATAAGCTGGTTGACTATATCAAAAAGCATTATACTTGTTCAGTCCAGACATTGAGTGCATGATGATAGAAATCGGTCGTTTCAAGGAACTCGAACACTTGCATTTTCCCATGGGACTGAAAAATAGACCAGTGCATCATGGCTTAAAAATGGAACAAAGATGCTGAACGTGAAAGCTGGGAGTTACCCAAGGCCAGATGCCAATAAGGGTACAAACCCAACAGTCCTGAACTCAATCACCGAACAATCCACTCACTCATTTACTAACCCAATCACTTGCCCACCAACATGCCGATTTACTCACCCTACCACCTAACTCAGCCAACCATTTGCACACTGACCCATCCACTGGTTATTCACCTACTACAACTCTAACACAATCCCTCTCACCAACCCACTTGCAACCCCTGCAATTCTTACCCACAGTCTGGTGCCGGGCACCACCGACAGTCCGGATCAGCAACGAGGAATCGCCGCAGCATGAACTCCTCGTACTTGCCCATGAGTGTGGCATCCGCCAGGATGCGCTGAATGTCGTGCGGGTTTAGGCGCTCGGCACATTCTGGGCAGCAGATATTGACGCGCGACTCGGAGATCTCGATGCGCAGATACTGTCGCAGGCAGTCGAGGCACGAGCGGTGAGGGCAGGAGAGCAGCTCTGGAAAGTGCTCGGCCGAACGGCGCACCAGACACAGCGGGCACTCCAGTGCATCCGAGCCGCTCACCCGCAAGGCACCAGCGCCGCTGCCCGACGCCAGCGGTGCGTCTGACAACACGTCACCGGAGCTGGTGGACATCTTGTCGGCGGATACCATCTCTGAATGGATGCTCTCGATGCTGGCGATGACGCCCTCAGGCGCCGGGTCGGCAGGTCGTGGCTTGGGGCCTGGCTTGCGGCCGAAGAGGCCACGTAAGGAGAAGCGGCGCTGCTTGCGTGGCTTCACAATAGATGGTAGGCTAACTGAGGACGTGGCCGACTGGGAGTCACGCTCGGAACCCATCCTTTGCCGACGATACAGGCTCATATCGTGGGAAAAGAACCACCACTGTACAAGACACAGGATTGAATCACACGGCACACACACACACAGTTATAAACGCAACAGGATCAAGGGTTCAGATCACAAGATGTAGTAGCACGCTCAGTCCTTTTATCATAGATGTGATGTAAACCCACTTCTTCACACCAGACTAGTGTGGTATTATGATACTTAATTGTATCATATCTGTAGGTGTCTAGTAAATAAACACCTGTTTTCATAAGAAATATTGTTAATGTGCATAAAATATGCAAATTGTTAGCAAGCCAGATAAAACATTTTTTATTAAAACTTCCACTGCCATCAATGATGCTCCCCTAATGCAGACATGGACTTAGTTGAGCAACTTTGTCAAAGTAAATCTAAAATATGCTTGGATACCTATCACAGAAATAAACAACACTAGATCAGTGTTTGTCAAACTTTTTTGGCCAGCGGACCACTTGGCCAATGTAAACATATCCGCAGACCTCAGTCCCCACCCCTGGTGACAAAACGCATTCTCTAAATGTAGGAATACAAAATGATTCATATTACCAGAACATAAATATTTTTTTTACGCAGCTGAAAGTTATTTTTTAAGGGGGGCATTTAGATGTTAGGGTAGTTTACTTAACCTCATTCATAAATTAAATTAAACATGAGTAAAATATCAATTAATATCCGAAACAAGAAGTATAAACATTGTCATTATTTCCGGATCAACCTGCATCCGCATCAGCCCGCAGACCATCTGGAGGACCATCGCAGGCCACTGGTGGTCCTGGGGACCACACTTTGAGAACCACTACTCTAGAAGAGTTTTCCACATGTCAATCGCATAAAACACCAAAACTGGATCTTACGCCTCATATCACTGGTTCTTGCATTATTCTAGTGAAAGGTTCCTATGCCCTTCACACCACAATCATCCCTACCAAAGCCATGACATGAGCAGCAACATGACTCAAGACTTTGTTTCGCTTGTTTTCAGGAAAGTTGTGTAAAGTGTTTGCAGTAGGTGGCAACAATTGCCGTTTTGGTTTGCCAGTTCAGTAATTTGTAAGTAATTTTACAAAGTTGGCATTTTGGACCATGAAGCCAGTACACAACAGATTCTTCTTCGAATGGCACCACGTGTTTTTATGACATCCACTATGAAAAAGACGTCGCATAGTATGTTATCGTTAATACACCAGTGGCCTGCCAGATCAAACCACAAACATCTGCAACAAGTGGCCACGTCACTGACTCTTCTCGAATCGTTATTATCGGACCGGTCTAATTGCGTACCTGGCAAGAATTGTGAAACCAAAAAGGTCTGGTTGAAAGCACGTGCTCAGTGTGGGCCACAGGCAAACACAAGAAAACAGCAATCCACTTGTCATGCAGGAAGATAACCCAACATTACTTTTTACAGCAACAGACATCTGAGTTTCTAGATTTGGCCTGGAATTAATGTCAAAGGGTCAGTGGACAGTTGAAGTGTGATGCTCTGTTTAATGTTTTTTGGATTGGGCCTAAACGAATGCCATACATGTCTGTGCCTTATTGTGGCAAGTTAACCACACAAATGCCACACTTGTGAAACGCATGGATTAAACATCATACACGAAAACTTGCACTTCTGTTAAAGTGGCCCAGTAACCGTGCATTCCATCAATGCTCACTTGCCAAGTTTTGGCTTGGATCATAGGCCCACATCAACTGAACTCTCTACCTACCCAATGGTATAGAAAAGGCCACGCAGGGCAATAAACCAGACTATTTCTAGAAACATACCTAAAGGAACATTAGCATACGCGGCTTTGCTTCAAGTGTTGCCCGATTGCTGTAGTGCTGCAGTACAGTACTGTCAACTTTCCATAAGACACTAAGATGGCAAATGTTGGACTGCATCTGACAATGCCACGTTCATACATGGTCAATACAGGTTCAGAGACCTCCACCTCCGTGCCAACAACGTCCATGTAATAATTATTTCACCTTGTAACATGCAAAGTATTCATTCACTCTCGAAGACAGAGAATGACTCAGATGCACAAGGAATCACTGACAACCTGGAAGGTAGCCAGGCAATGTGCTGGTACTACAAACAATTTCCCAAGTTGTGCGGTCCTCTATATATTAAGATGTTTTCAGCCAAATAATGATTGTTGTAATGTGGGGGTAAGCCCACGTGTGAGAGGAGGAAACATTCTATCTTGATGGAACAGTTGGAGTCTGCATTTGATTTACCACCTTCTTCTGGCAAGACATGGTGTTTCCCAATTGTGCGATCTACCACCCCTCCCTTTTTTACGATGGATTACAGGCATGTGCCACCACTGTCCACCATAGTTCAACTATTGGACATGCATGTTTTTGTTCGCGTGACGACATTTAAGAGGGAAATTTAGGTTCTGAACTTTGCCATGTCGCCTAAATGTCAGTAAATATTGGGTGCTGCTCCTGCACCGCACGCAGGCGCTAGCTAGGGCAGATTCCTGAGCTCGGGCCCACACGGAGACGGCCCATCCTTGCTCGAGTTCGACATTGTCTCCATTGTAACGTGGTGTAATGTAGTATCCTCATAAAGCCCAGACTTCTGCTTGTCTGCAACACGACATGTGGTAAATTACTTCTTATACTGTGGATCAATCTCGCTCCGAGTTATTAGACCTTAGTGCTGCTCGACACCACAGACCATATCCTCTTTGGCCATCTCCAAAACTATGCTGGCATATCTGGTACACTTATCTCCTGGTTCTCCTCTTTCTTTACAATACATCTCCTCCCTCTTGGCAAAATCTACAGTTGTAATTACAATCAGCTCTATAGCACCATTCTCATCATATAGTAATCTCGCTTTCCCATCTCACGTAGTCTTGAAACCGTCTTATCTTGGACTGGTTCTAACGATCATGTAAAGTTGTAAACGTTTACTCTCAGCATACTCCAATTTGAAAATGCACCTCTTTGAACACTTCCAAGTGGCAACAACATACTAAGAATTATAGTGATAGTTCTATTCTCAGGACTCCATCTCTCAATCGACTCAACATCTCCCACATCTGCCGTTTCTTTACCGTAGCTGCTGCGACTCTAACCCATGCCTAAATTACATCCCGATTCGACTACTGCAACCCCTCTCCTCTTCGGCCACATCAACCCTCTCATCAACAAACTCCAGATGGTCCACAATAACACCGCTACGTCGCACCTATAAGAGACCACGGTCCAACAATGATTCCAATTACTCCACTGGCGTCCCATCAAGTATGGGATCAACTTCAAGATCCCAGTCACCGTCTTCACAATCATCCACGAACTCGCACCTGCTTACATCTCTCCTCTAATCTCGCTGTACTCCCCGCACTCTCCTACTTCTCCCCTCACCTCATATACCGCCCTGCTCGCATTCTCCTCTCGCTCCAGTCCCCGCCATACTCTCCGATCTCTCCCCTGCCCTTCTTCACACACTCTCGTTCATCTCTTCTCGCTCTACTCTCCTCCACACACTGTCCGCTTCAGCAACGAAGGCCTCTGTCCAAGCCCAACAGTTAACCTCCTCCCTCTCCGTTGAAGGCGAGACTGAATAACTTCCTTGTTTTATAGGCATATGACGAATTCTGTACTACAACACGACCACTGTTTCTGTATCGCGTCTTGATACAGGCGCGTGTAGACGCCGTATTACACTCACAACGTGCCGCTGTAATATTGTTTATTCGCTGGCCTTACCATGGGGGCCGTTGCATAGAGAGGGCAGATCAAGGTGCGCAAGAACGGAAGGGTAAGGAGGGCCGTGGGTGCTGACAAAGACAACTGGGTCGCCAGGGAGAGAGGGGCGAGCAATGAGGACGGTACAGAGGGTGAGAAGGGAGAGTACTCGTGTGGGGAGGGCAGGGGGTGAGGAATGAAGGGTGAGGAAGAGGGCGAGGAGGGTTACGAAGGTGGCGAGAGCAGCGTGGGGAGGGTAGCGATGATGGTTTAGAGAGGGTGAGTATGGTGATGGTGAGTATGGTTAATATGGTGATGGTGAGTATGGTTAGTATGGTGATGGTGAGTATGGTGATGGTGAGTATGGTGATGGTGAGGATGGTGATGGTGAGTATGGTGATGGTGAGTATGGTGAGTATGGTAAGTATGGTGATGGTATGGTTGGGTAAGGTAGGGAGAGTGAGGGTAGGGTGAGGCTAGGTGATGGTTGGGAGAGCGAGGAGGGCGAGTAGGGTAAGGGAAATGGTGAGGGCGTCTAGTGGTAGTAGAAGTAGAGCAAGGGAGATGGCGAGGGCTTCTAGTAGTGGTAGGAGAAGAAGGTGAGAGAGGTGGGCAGGGGAGAGAGGTGGGCAGGGGAGAGAGGTAGGCAGAGGAGGGAGTTACTCAGCCCGGGCCCTTCCCTAGGCGAGCCAGGCTGGCAGCCTCACAAGGCCTCCCCTCCCCCGCCTCCTCCAACGCCGCCTCCTCAACGCGCTCTTGGCTCGCGGTGTCGCCACCACCACCACGTACCGACTGCCACGCCGGCGGGGCGGGTGCGACGGTCGAGGTGAGAACCTCTCACAGCATCGTCGCCTCTACCGCCATTCGGGGCGACGTCGCCTCCAAGATGAGCGCCTCGCCTAACGACAGCGCCAGGCCCGTGACGTCACGCGGCCCCTCCCTGGCGCGACATGACGTCATAGCGCGACAAGACGTCATTGCGCGCCGACAGATCGTGACGTCAGCACCGTGACTTCGCGGTGTTGCCACACATGGGACCAATAGCGCGACGCGTCACCGCGAGCCGACGACTCGTCCCGTGACGGAGCTCCGCGTGCGGCTGGAGTCGTCGTCCCCAGCGACTCCCCGCGGCGCAACGCCACCCGGTGACGTCACCACGTGCTGGAGTCATATATTTTTTGCGACATAGAATTGTAATGTATGACTTACTGTTAGTAGCTCAGCTTATTGGAGAGTATATTTAGTATTTTAATGATATTAATGTAGTTTATATTTTAGTTTTTTACGTGGTGGTTTGGCTGCTGCAGCTCCTTACTATTAAAATTCATTCCCTTTATTACTGATAACCCTACTTCCTCCCTTTGTTGCTGCTAATCCTACATAACGCACGGGCATAATATGACTTTGAGACCCCCCACACCTCCTACGCATTCCACAAGTAGTGACTAATCCCATATCTGCATTTTCCATAGAAATGCTAAATTCTTCTGTTGATATGCAAATTCCTTTGTCAAAGCGCCCTTCCTCCTCGAACCCAGCTTAAATATACGCTGCCAAGCTTGGTGGTGTTCATTCAGACGCTGTCTTTCCGACAGACCTGTTCTTCACCTGAGGACGGCTGCTTGCGTTGTGGCCGAAATGTGAGAATTGTATTTTATTATGTTTATTTTTTATTATTTTATTATTTCCTTCTACGTGACTTTACCGAAAGAACCAAGAAGATAAATCCCTGCAGTCACGAACGCTTTAAATCGAAAAAGAAAATGGGGTGTCTCCTGAAACAGAAAGTAGCAATCAATATTCACAACAAACTAAAACTAATGAATATATTCATATAAAATGTATATCAATATCTCGAATAACAATACAACTGTATATGACTTCACATACTTCTCTTGAATTGGAACTTTATTGAAGATGCGTTCACTTGACATCAGGCGAAGACCCCACTCCAAACAGTCTCGAGTTTCCCGCATATCTACCTTATATACCAACCGAGGCCACGCCCCCCTTCTCGATCATTCTCGCGGACTCTGGACGCTCGCTCCACCGGCAGACTCTACCATCCTCTTCCGTTACCTGATCACACTCCCTTCTCGATAATCTCCGTAGCCACCAGTCCCTACGCAGTCACAACTGATACCCCTGTCATTACCTCCCGTGGCCACTAGTGCATTCGCACTGCAGGCTGACTCCCCTGTCATTACCTCCCATGGCCACTTTTCCACTCACACCGCATGCAGGCTCCATTGTCATTACACAACTATTAAACTTTCTTTTTAGTTTATTCATTTTTGGACACCCTGTATAATTAATGTCAGCGTTGTGGGATACAATTAACATGGGTTACGCTATATAACATGAAATCCTTACATGAACGAATTTTTATTAAAAGAAAATAAATATTGCTGGTACATTGCATTTTAGCGAGTACTGTTGTAGTGAGGTCAATGCATAAAGTGGAGCAAACAAATCTAGATTGGAGCAAACAAGTGCATAATTTAACAGGAATCGTTACAATTGTCATGCATGCATGAAACTTGCAAGATATTCACAACAGGGTGAATCTTTTGAGAAACAAAAATGGAGCCGCTTGAAAATCCAAGCTGGCAGCCAGTTTTCAAGATGGCCACCAATTATTTATATACATAAAAGAAAAAAATTGTCTGTTTGTGGGTTTGTGTCTGATTGCGCGCTTGCGAACGATTTGCCTCTCTAACGGTGGGGTTACGTTAAAAAAAAGCCAGGTACCAAGCCGTAAGCCCCGTGGTGAACAAGCGCTATTCCCTTTTCATATCCGTCCACTTAAAATTTGTTTAATTAGCGATTTAGTGGGATTTTTGTGTGCTGCACTTCTATTTATTTATTTATGACGCGTGCACGACCATACCAACTCACGTGCCTTTGGTGGGGGGGACGGTCCATGCCAAGTTGCACCCCTTCGGTGGGAGTGAGGGAGACATTTCCTTTCACGTTAAAAATGCTATAAAAATACTCTAAACGCTGACATTAATTCTTCACTGTGTGATGTCCCCCCCACAACGATGTGTGCAGTTACTACTATACAGTCGGTAGATGCTACCACTATAGGCCGTAGATATTACTGCAGAGCGGCCGGGGAGACCGTGGCTGGGGGGGGGGGGGTCAGTGGTAGCAGCCCAGCCTGCCAAGGTGCCACCTCGGCCGGCTGGACAATCTAGGCGAGGCCGGAGGCTCTGCACGGGACTAGGCCTCACCACGCCACTCTGTCAGGTGCTATAGAGTCGATAAACACTGCTATAGAGTCAGCATGTACGACTGTAGTGATAGCAGGTACCACCACAGTCGGTATGCACTGCTGTAATCATATCAGGTACCACCACAGTCGGTATGCACTTTTGTTAGATTTTTAAGAGTAGGTTTTAAATATTATTTTGACCCGGGCAACGCCGGGTATTTCCCGCTGGTTTTTTTAAAATATAATTGACTAAGTTGTCCAGTTTAGAGGATTTAATTGTCAATTTCCTTGTTCATGAGCATGCAGTAAGTTTTACAATTCTTTCAAACTTATCACGTAATTTATATCCAATGTGATGAGAATAGGTGAAAATAGTGAATGGAAATGCACTACCAGGGCACATTGGACACATCACTGCTGTGCAATTCAGCATGGGGTTCTGGGCCAGCTCATGCATTTGTATTTCACATTACGGGGATTTAAATATCCGAATGGTGTACAAATCACAATGGACTTAAATTGCACTGAATGAACCATTGATCAGGTTAGGTCTAAACCTATTTGTATCCCATATGTAGTGACATTGGGGATGTCACTGTGGGGTGCCGGCCCGGGAGGCCTGTGGCGTGCGATGTCGCGGATAGCATCGTGTATGTTGCTGAGTAAGACCGGCTCTAGCAGAGCACGGTGTGCGATGCATCGTCATCGCGTACACCCCGTAGGTGGGTGTAGTACCAGCCTTAGCAGGGCTTGGTGTATGCTGGGATAGCGTAGGCACCACGCATGGCGTGCAATGCAGGCTCCCACAGGGGGGAGCGAGAGAGTGTCAGCCCGAGGACAGGGTTGCCCCGAGAGGCCCCCAGGTGGGGGGAGCTAGGGGGTGATCACGTTTCCGGGGAGAGCTCTCGAGAGGGAGCTGGAACGTTCGTGAAGGTGGGCGGGGCCAAGGGCGGAGCCGGCCCCGACCCGGGAGGATATAAGGTGGGTCCCTGAGAGGCACAAACACGTGGTCGGGACCCGAGTGAGGGTTCGGTCCATCGTAGTTCTAACTCCTGTGTGTAGTGTAGTTTAGCTGGGTGGTCACCACCCTAGGCTGTATCTGGTAAAGGGAAGTTACTCCTTTTGAATATACGTGTTGTGAATAAATGTGTTGCCTCTGAAGAACGTCTGCGACTCAGTTGGACTCGCTACACATACATTAAAGTGCTTAGGTGAAAAGTCGTAAAAGGATAAACCCTTGGCCTTGAACGATTAATCTCAACCTCTTAAAATGACCATTCTCGCTTTTAATCTAAATGGAAGAACGACCAGAGCAAATGCTGCATTTGCTAATAGGACAAAAAAGAAAAGCAAGTCACCACAAACATTTCAGAAAGTGCAGATGAAAATCGCTTTAG
This sequence comes from Lampetra fluviatilis, assembly GCF_964198595.1. NCBI lineage: Eukaryota > Metazoa > Chordata > Hyperoartia > Petromyzontiformes > Petromyzontidae > Lampetra > Lampetra fluviatilis. The sequence continues at coordinate 13,749,591 of NC_136296.1, forward strand.
CATAATTGCAACAAATGTTCCTGTTTCATGCTATCAATACTTTTACCTATCATCCTGGATCCAGCCAAATTAGATGGTGGTGGTATAGACAAAGATTCCTCATATAGCCATAACAGACTTTTGGGGCTAGTGCTGTTAGCGAGCATCTACGAAGGCCGGCACGGTACACAGGGTGGATGGCAAGCACCACGCCGACCGCATTTGTCTACCAAATGGCAGTTTATATAGCACCTCTGATTAGCCTGGTTGGCTACATATAGTGTGAAAGAAGTTGTACATATGTAAGGACAGTACGGCTCCCCGTGGCCGTGGTTACTAATTGACGTGATGGGAACAGACAGGGTCACGTAAGAGTAATATGGGACCTAAGTGGTCGTTAATAATGATTGACGCGACAGGCATTGACAGGGTTTCGTGAGGATAAGCGACGTGGTCGTAAATAGTAATTGAGACAGACAGGGCCAGGTGCGTGAGTGTTCGGGGAAAAGGGGCGTGGCTGGGTCACGAAGGGGATAAAAGCCGGCATGGAACAGGGCTCTGGGCTGCTGTTGGTTTGGGCACCTTGTAGTCTTGGAAGGCTAGAGTTATGTTGTCTCCGTGACGACTATGTGTCCGCTCCTGTGTAGCCAGCCAGCTACACAGGGAACGTCGCGGAGAGTCACAAAAGTTACCCAGGTGTATATAGTCACTCGCGGTTACTCGTTAAGTTATCAGTAAGTCACAATAAATATACATATAATCAGACAAGACGGTGTTTCTGAGAGCTACATTACACGTACGTAGAGCACCAGGTACTTATTTGAGGCGGATAAACCTAGGTGAGGCCCATGACTGATTCAGATAATCGTCACAGGCGTTGGCCAAGTGGGAATCGAACACGCGTCGCTGGGTATGTAGCGCATTTCGCTAACCAGAGCCACTGCTCCCCATGAATCCACATTGATAAGGAACTAATGGAAATATCAAACCAGCAGATGGATGTTCAACAAAACCAAGTTACAATGGGCTCAAAAAAGAGAACCTGTTGAAGCAGCTGTAGAAAAGTGAGAACTAGTAATTCTCAATCGTCCAAATGCTGTTTGTGAGAAAGAGGCTTCAGAATCCTCGAGACAAGCAATAACCATGAAACTCAGTGACAGTCTCCAATCATATTTCCCATCTCCCTGTGACGCATCTGTCTGGGCATTACTGCAGATGTAGCATCCCACTATCAAATGTTTCAGAGAACTTGTCATTGAAAAGAATCCTAGTTTGGGTAAACAATTCCATTCCCGTCATTTTATGTATATCATTCTACTTTTGAGACCTCCACCAGTAGCGCAAACAACGCATACAAGACAGCACTCGACATGATATTGAAATGCTTTATTTGGTATAGCTATAATGGTGAATTTCTATTACAAAATGCATCTTTCATTAAGAACCAACATTGAAATAGTTAAGTTGGAGCTCGCACTACTCAGTGTGATTAAGGCACCAGTGGGCACAGGCATTTATCCATTCACCTGTGTCCAGTTTTGCTGTTAAGAGCACTTGCACAGGATCTAGAAGAGGAATGTCAATGAAATGTGTGTAAACCTTGCAGGGAAGAATCTTGGGAGCATTTGCGCTAAATCCCCAACCTTTCCCACTCTGCAAAACACACGAGGCTTTAATGGGCATTAAGACATCAATGCCTGCTCAGAGACCTAAAGGTTCAATTACAGTGCACCATTTCCAATTTGCTGGAAGTTTCCAATCAATTCGAAAATTTCAGCACAACATTCATGTATGATGGAAGATGCTTGTGATGTAGTGAAAATTACACAAGAAATTTGTCCATGACACTCCTTTGTGTTAAACTCAAATGGAAGTCACACTGCCTACTGTTGTAACTTCCTCTCTAACAGTAAGCACACAATGCATATTCTAAGTGCTCACAAGTCTTCAAATTGTCTTTCTGTCCACGGGCAATTCAAGCTCTTCACGTTCAGGAAGCCCCTCTTAAGACCACAACTCACAGCGCAGCAAGGAGTTCAACAGATATGTTCTCGTTTGTGTAAAGGCAGCTTTTGGATTAAAAAAACATGAAAACAATGATTCTTTTAACAAAGTGCTGACGAGAAGTCAGCGCTTAATGCTTGCATCTGTTACCCTAGTTGTGAAATTATTCTTTTAACAAAGTAAATGCTGACGAGAAGTCAGCACTTAGTGCTTTCATCTGTTACCCTAGAGGGCCCTCGCCGAAGCTCACAGGCCAAATCACATGGCTAAAGGTCCTCTTCCCCTATACCCTCAAATGCGTCATTGCTGTGCACGTTGTCAGCTTTCTTGATTCCCGGCAGCCTGAGTGAAAGTCCCAAGGAGGAGTCCATATGTTTGCTCTGATAAACAGCACATGCACAAGCACATATCTGTTTTAGAACATGACTGTCTGCCTCAACAGCAAATCAGGAATAGTTTACATAACAGGTAATTTGGCTTCTCACGCAATAATGAGGTGGGTACATGGGCTTGAGTTTGCTGCACTAGCAATGATCTGTGTAGTTCTCCTGCCTGGTACCACATGTTTATCAGTCGGCAGCGTCAAGGCCAAAATGATGGCAGTTGTGAGGCAGACTGTAATTGGCACATGGAGACAAATAGAATGAAAACATAGACGTTTGCTGGATCTTGGGTCATAATTCTTGCAACATCACCTGCAGTAATCCTTTCACCAAAATCAATGTTTGGGCTCTTTGACAGTATGCTTTCTGTACCTGCGATTAGCACGATTGGCTATGTAAGGTGCGAAATAAATTCAACATACACCCAATATTGATTCTTATTTTTTTGGGTTACATCATGTGGGTATAATGTCAGGTGTTAGAGGCAGCATAACTCTCACGGACATTATAATCAAAATATTAGACAAAATAGATTTAAAAAATCTCCAATGTAGCCAGATCTTGCCACTAATTGGACTGTGAGCTCAAACAAATGTGCTAAACTTTACATACAACAGTTCTATTGGTTCCAATAAAAAATATATTTCCATTAAATCCACATACGGCTCATACTAGCGGGCATGTCTTTTATTTATATCCAGTTGAATGGCAAAGACAAAGATCTCTCCTATAGCCTTAATTGACCATTGGGGCAAGTGCTGTTAGATAGCATCTATGAAGGCCAACACGGCACATGAGGGGGTGGGCGGTCAGCACCATGCCCGGCTGCCTATGTTTCCACAGTGCTGATGTTTGCACTCCAGACCAGCTCATTATCTGGGTCAACCTGGGGGAAGACCAGGACCAATTTAGATATTTCTCACTGTTATTGGTTGTGAGCAGGAATGGAAATTCGGTCGCTGGGTTTGTAGTGGTGTGCACTAACCACTACGCTACTGCTCCCCACAGCTGGACGGCACAAAACAAGACACACGATCCTCACCGGAGCTGGTCTGATGAGGGCGTGTTCTCCATTAACCTTTGGGTCTTTGGCTCCATTCACAGATATCTGCAACAACACGATACCCTCCACTAGACATCGATACCAGGAACCTGTCACGAAACATCTAGACCAGCCATCCTCCACTTGACACCGAGACCAGGCAGCAGCAGGGTCACCTGGGTGCTGTCCGATGCTGCTCCTGAACTCATCTTCTCCTTGTCTCGCCCGGCTCGCTGCTGCAGGATCTCATTCACCATGGTTTGTAAGCACAGGCTGAGTGCAATGGCCTGAAATACACGTACGCATACATCCCACACACACATAAGACACGTGGTAAATATGGGTCGCACCACCAGTATGGTTGGCCTGTGACTATAACCAATCAGTAACAATATTATCACAGTACTGTACTTGCATAAAGGTTTTCCATTAGGAAAAAACTGTTAATGCTCATAAAGGAAATACCTATTACGTTGTTTGTTTCCTTGGCTGATGGTAATTATCTGCAAAACCCAAACTGCTGAATGTGGTTGCAGTGGAAGAGGCCATTTGAAGGAAGACCAGGCTATTATGCAATGTGACACCCAACCCAGGTGTGGGTCACCTGCTGCGTGCGTAGCTTGATCCAACGGAGTGTGTCGGGTCGCACCAGGTACTCGAAGGCCAGTTCCAGAACACTGCCAGAGCCCCCTTCTGTTCCACCACCTTCCTCACCACTTACTAAGATCTGTGCCACAGCATTCATAGCAGCAAAATCAGTTGCAATGCAAAACTGACAGCGCTGCAATGTGTCCCGCACGCTTCACGTCAAGTTGGCGCGAAGACTGGAGCAGCAGATAAACTTGCCAACAGTCATCACCTACTTTAGACAAGCTCAAATTAATCATTAGCGTCGTTGCAGAGAATATTAATAAAATAAGCAGACGAAGTCTCAGTTTGTTTGTCTGCTCAGGTGCATGCGTAAACACATGCACCTGAGCATACGTGTGCATGAATGTATATGCCCAAATCCAATGGGCACGTACACTCAGTGAATGCACGTGTGCTCACCCACCCGGCTGGTGACGGTCCAGCTGCGAATGCGCGTCACCCTGAAGGTACCCTCCTCCGTGGTCCCCTGGCCACCGGGGCGAGTGGAGCGGCAAGCCAGAACTCCACCACCGGCACGCACCGCAGCCCGGCTGTCTGGTTCAGGCCAGTCACACTCACACTTGTCCAGGCGCACACAGCCGTACTGTGCAAGCGACTGCGCCACTCGCAAAAACTGCACACGCACGGCACAGCACCCTTTGTGCTTAGCTATTGCCTCAACCTCGTCGCAAGTGAGAAAGGCGAAACTGGTCGCAAGCCGGTCAAGCTTTAAGTCCATCAAATAGAATAGGACAACAGGGATGAGAGATGATGAAGGATGGACGTGTCTTACCTCCTCGAATGTGCCATGATTGTGCAACTCGGCAAGTTTCTGTTTCTGTGCTGCATCAACTTCACACCAGCCTCGTTTAATATCAGCCACGGCCTAGCAATGCAACACATTATCCACATCACAACTGTCACCAACAGCTTAAATCTATAACACAATCATTTTTCTGTAAATTATAGTCACTCAGTCCATCATATTAATGAGGTTCACCTGTTGGTAAAGGAGCTTGAGCCCTACAGCATCAGCCATCACGAACTTGTCTAATTCCCTGTCCAGGTAGCTGTATATATATACACACACACACACATGGTTAACATAACCAGCACACAGCTCACTTAGCAGGGTTTATCCAAGGTTTAGATTGATTAGGTGAGCTTGGTCAGGGTTTAGTTTATCAGGATTGTTTAACCATGTTTCAGGATTTTTTGGTAGGTCTGGCCAGGGTTGAACATACCAAAGACACAGGTTATTGATTTGTCAAAATACTAACCTTTCCATGATGGTGGGTGATACTGAATGGTATTTGAAACTACCACATTGTGAAATGCAATGTGTGGAATGTGCAAAATACTTTGCTGCGTCACACATGGCATACATCAACAGTTATAGGTTACTCTTACATGAATAGGAAAATAAAAACAAGTCTAACTAGCTTGTTGGCTATGACAGACGTAACTCGTAAAACATTTAATATTCCACAGGTTGTATGCAAATAGTCACGAATTTAACCTAACCATAGAAACACAAGATGAGAAGACAAGGAAGGACACCACCCCACCTGGTGCGAAGGAACAGGCAGGATCCTTTGATGGGCGAGCTGAGCACGGATACAAACGGCAACTCAAACTCCTGCAGCCGCCGCACCACTGTAAAGGACAGCACTGCAATTGAGGAATGGGGACGACCAGCACTGACATCATAGGACTCTCATAGAAATAATACTGCCTGGAGCAGCTGCAAGACAGTGACAAAGGTGAATCTGAAGCCAGTTATGCATAGTAAAAAGGACCACCCAAAAGTAGCCGTCACTAATATCCATTATTTTAATGCAACACCAGAGCCAAGGGTCTAGCCATAATTCAAACTTTAACCGATCTACCCCTTTCAATTATTCAAGAGCTCCTCCATTACAGCAGCACAAATATAAATTAATATTGAAAATACAATGAGTATTGACTACGTGAGCCGCAATGTACATGCATTGGCCCTTTTTCATAAGCATTTTGCAAAAATGTTACGAGGCAGTTTATGCATTTTCAGTGTTTTTTGTTTTGTAAAATTATTTTTTTTTTAAAACACAGTGTCATGCATATAAGTGTATATGCATGTGTGTGTGCAAGTGTGCGCGTGTGACATCGTACATGTTAGCTGCCTTTCCCCCTCCGAGTGTCCCAAAAAGAGACCAAAATTGGGAAGCAGATCATCTGGTATCCCTACAGCTACACCAACAGCCTGCACACTCACACAGACAGAAGCACCCTGGTGGTCCCTTACAGGCTGCTCAAGCAGGTCCTCTTGGAAATCACTTCAGGACATCAAGGCACATCAGGAATGGTGTCTCCCCAGCCCAGATGTTCATACAATGCTTGAGGCACCATTGTTAGGCCAAGTGTAGTCCCCATATGCACTGACCCAGGATCATAAACAGGTAGACACCTGTGGACAGTGACAAATGCTATAACTAAATCATGACTAGTTTGCTAAAACTCAATTCAGTTACCTAAAACTCTGAAGGAATTATATAATTAGATGTGGAGCAAAGCACTCCTCTATATGGCTGAGTAAGCACCTTGTTCTCGTAATATAATTGTTAATAGACACTACAAATAGTTACGTGGTGTCTTTTACTGAAATTCTCACGGGTGGCTATGTGCTGTTAAGGATTTCCAAAACTACTTTTTTTCCGCTACCACGACACGTATAACAGCGAACACAAAGATAGTTGAAATATACCTTCCACAGTTAACATGTTTTAAGCTGAATAGGTTACATGGTATTTAGAAATGCAAAAAAACAGTAAGGAACAAGTTAAGGGATTTATGGGTATATAGTATGAACATTGGGTAGAGATACACAGAGGGAATGGGGGATGGGATGTGAAACAGACATGACTCAGTTCCGTGTTTAATATCACTTCCCGCACAGATGGCAACATATGGTGCAAAATATGTTCAACATACATATACTTCAGAGGAAACAGGGCGACTCCCACAACTGTGGTGGCGATGGCTCCTCATGCTAACCTGCAGCACGCTGTGCGTAGGGGACGTGTTGGGGATGACTACAGGTGAAGTCTCTCCACTTGGTAGTACCACATGCACCTCAACTTGTGCTTCGTGCACCTCCCAAGTGTCCTGTTCTCGCATATGAACACGCACGCAAGAACACACAAAAGATTGTTGAGTTAACTATCATAGCAAACCACTTTTTAAGGCCAGCATACATGGTCACATAGCATGGTGCGGTGACATGACCAAGTGGTAGCGCATTTGCTGTTCTTGGTTTGAGACCCACAGCTGACCTGCGTAACACTATGGGCGTATTACAATAAATACGCATCTTCAGCTTCATAGCAGACATTAAAGATACAATGACATTATTCAGAATAGAGGCCACGTGTGCTGTGCAATAGTCCAAATAAAAAAAAAAATTCGTGAAAATTACTTCAATCCTTCCAGAAATTCATGTGTTGTGATTTGATCAAGGACTGATTCATCTGTTTCATTTTGATCATGTCTTATTTGTATTTATTGTTGCCTTTTTTGTATATGTTTTACTCCATTAGCTGAAACGTAACATTAGCATATATTTTCATCAATAACAACATATTTTTACTTATGATGAAATGCATGTATGAGCATAACAATCTACTTTATACATCGAACATCGTTATGTGCCGAACATTTAGGCTGACATGATACGTAAGGGCATGGTGGTAAGGTGTGAAACACAATCATGTGCCTCTACCAAGTGCTATTGTGTACGCACCACATCACAGGACTTAATTTAGGAAGAGTCAGCTCAGGAAAAGTTAAGGTCAAGTGATTTGCCAAGAATCAAACGAGGTTTTAGTTATTGTAGTGCAGACTACATATTTCCCATACTCCACCGCACATGCACACGGAACTGCTTTATAAATTCCTTCTGTACTTTAATTCCCTCAGCAGCGTTCTACTTCCTCTAATGGGCACCTAAAATGTCACTGATAATCCAGTTTTATTTGAATATACAAGCTTAAGTTGAGCAGTACTCGACATGGCTATTTTTACAGAAGCTTAACATTTAAGCTTATCGAGTTGAATAGCTGCATTTTTTACAGTGTTAAGAAACATTAACCCAACTTTTCAAGAAACGTTTATATTATTTGAACTCGGCAAAGAGTGCATACACCAAACTGTGACACACTGAAGGGGCCAGGGGCCCGAGTACCGAACGACTGACACCATTTTATAAATTATCTAGGCCAAGATGTGTCCCAATTCTGTGCCACTACAATGGAATTCATATGATTTGGGTCTTTCGGTAAAGCCACGTAAATATAAAAATAATAACAATATCATGACGTTTCGATCGCAACACAAGCAATTGTCATCAGGTGAAAAATATAGTGGGAGAGCTGCTGAGGCAAAGGAATTGCGTAAATGTAATAGAGAACTTAAGGGCGGTCGGGAACAACGTTTAAATCCGTCATGACTCACATTCACAGACGAGCACTCTCACAAACACAAAATATCACAAATGTACACGCAGACACAAAATCAGTCACAAATACACACCCAGAGCCATGCATATAGCCACTTTCTCTCACACAAAAACCCATACACGTGCACAATCATAAATACTCTCCCCACACAGACATGCGTTGTTATAAACAGAAGATCCCACATGTCACCTTTTAAGAACCTGTTAGTGAGCAACCTTTAAGGTCTGCAGGCACATAATAAACGCTCACAGACATACCAATGCAAAGTAACACATTAACAATTACACATTTGCACTCACTCACTTAAAAAAACATCAATAACAAATATGCAACCTGGACCGGCTGACGGGCATGGTGGCAAGACGTCACATTGCCATCCTGTACAGGGACTTGATGCAACAGCAACCATATTGCATTGGGTTTTCCTGGCAGCTGATTGGCTGCTGGTGCATTGGGACGATGACGTAATCCCTAGCGACCACTGACGCACGTCGTTGTTTTCGATACAGCTGGGACACGGACTCTGGGGGTTCTAAATAAGAATAGGTTTTACCCTTTCTGGAAATAAAACAGTTGTGTTAAGATGTTGAAACACCAAACTGAAACCTTTTGCAAGGAATCATGTCTGCATTAACCGCATATACATCTGGTAAACATGCAAACAAAAACATGCTCTGGTAGTATGTGCATTGTCTTTGAAACTGATTGGTCCACACTAGAGACAGCTTCTTTAGAGCAGACATTATTCTTGAAAAAGGTTTCAGTTTGGTGTTTTAACATCTTAAAACCTGTTTTATTGCCAGAAAGGGCAAAAACTATTCTTATATTTTGATAGTGGCAAGGGAGGTCCCATGATCTGGGGGTTCTACATTTCTCAATATGGGAGCCGACGCAAATTGCTGCCTGGTTGGTTTTACACATTTGTTCTGTACTCGGGCTCCAGTTATTGCATTTGGTGGACACAGCTACAAATGAGCGTGGTTCACAAATTAGGAAACCAGGAGATGACGTAGTTGTGTAGTTAAATAGCACCAGTGAAGCTCTGTTGACACTTACCTGCTGTGCTTTTCGAAGGAAAGAGGTGACCGATTCACTCTTTGACATCTCCTCATCCTGGCTGACTGTAAATACACAATGCAGACACATGCGCTAGTGGCCAGGCAGAAACACAAGCATCTCTCTGCATCAACATTGTGATTCCCAGTGCCGATTGGCTGTGATGTCGCTAGGAACGCGTGCTGACAGCAAAACAGTGGAGGACCATCCCAGGGATTCTTGCCAGAGGGTCGTGCCGAGTTCCGGGCAGTGGTTTAGTGTTGGCCGTGTGGTGGGGAGTGTGGTGGCAAGTGTAGGGGGTGTGGATAAGAGTGTGGTTGGAAGGTGGGGAATGTGTACGATTGTGGTTGGGTGTGTGGATTGGAGTGTGGATAAGAATGTGGTGAGGAGTATGGAATAGTGTGGTTGGGTGTGTGGGGAGAGTGCGGGTAAGTGTGTGGTGGGGAGATGGGCAGTGTGGATGAGTGTTGTGGGGAGAGTTTGGATGAGTTTTGTGGGGAGTGTGTATGAGAGTGTGGTGGGGTGGTGAGAAGTGTGGATGAGTGTTGTGGGTAGAGTTTGGATTGGAGCGTGGATGAGAGTGTGGAGGAAAGTGTGGTGTGGTGGTGGATTAGAGTGTGGTGGTGTGGATGAGAGTGTGGTGTGGTGGTGGGTGTGGATGAGAGTGTGGTGGTGGGTGTGAGGGTTCCTCGTGGTGGCACGCACTGCACTGCAGGTATTGGAGTGTGGATGAGAGTGTGGTTGTGGTGGGTATGTATGAGAGTGTGGTGGTGGATGTGTATGAGAGTGTGGTGGTGGGTGTGGATGAGAGTGTGGTGGTGGTGGTGTGTATGAGAGTGTGGTGGTGGTGTGTATGAGAGTGTGGTGGTGGTGTGGTGGTGGTGGGTAGTGTTGTCACGCACTGCACTGCAGGTATTGGAGTGTGGATGAGTGTGGGGTGGTGGTGTGGTGGTGGGTGTGGGTGAGAGTGGTTGTGGTGGGTATGTATGAGAGTGTGGTGGTGGATGTGTATGAGAGTGTGGTGGTGGGTGTGGATGAGAGTGTGGTGGTGGTGGTGTGTATGAGAGTGTGGTGGTGTGGTGGGTAGTGTTGTCACGCACTGCACTGCAGGTATTGGAGTGTGGATGAGTGTGGTGTGGTGGTGGGTGTGGGTGAGAGTGGTTGTGGTGGGTGTGTATGAGAGTGTGGTGGTGGATGTATATGAGATTGTGGTGGTGGGTGTTGATGAGAGTGTGGTGGTGGTGTGTATGAGAGTGTGGTGGTGGTGGTGTGTATGAGAGTGTGGTGGTGTGATGGTGGTGTGGTGGTGGTGGGTAGTGTTGTCACGCACTGCACTGCAGGTATTGGAGTGTGGATGAGTGTGGTGTGGTGGTGGGTGTGGGTGAGTGAGTGTCGTGTGGTGGTGTATGAGAGCGTGTATGTGTGTGGTGGTGTGGTGGTGGGTAGTGTTGTCACGCACTGCACTGCAGGTATTGCTCGATTTGTCTCCGTCGCTCCTCGGTCTGCGTGTCGGAGAGCGCGAAGAGCCGCTTGGGAGGGAATTGTGGCTCCCGCGTCCCATAAACTCGCCGCAGCTGAACGACAAACACCGAGGAAACTTTAAAACGGAGCGAGTCAAGAGTCGGGAATCGACTTGAAAATGTTCGGGGCTTTCGGGCCCCTCGGCCGTTTTATATTCCACGCGTACAGCGCTGCCAGAAACACCGCTCCCGGCACCTGAAGGGCGAGTGAGCGAGTGAGGAGGGTAGAGGGGCGCTCACCATCTCGTGGAGCCCGTGGAGTTGGCTGTAGCGCACTCGGCAGTGCAGGACCCCGTTGATGTGGACCACGAACACCTGCGGCGCAGACGAGAGACGCGGGGGGTGAACTCCACGCGCGCCGGGCTCGCTCCCAGCGAGGACTCGGCACCAAGGGGGGGGGAGCGAGGAGGTCGCGCAACTCACCGCGAACTTGGCGCCGACCTCGTCGAATCGGTCCTCGACGCGCGGCACGCAGCAGTACATGGCGGAGACGAGTGGAGGGAGACGAGGATGGCGGAGACCAGGAGGAGGAGGGAGAGGGGTGAGGGGGGGAAACTAAGACGCAGGAGTGTCGATGTGTGTGGAGTTGAAGTTAACGTCGTGGTAATGTTCACGGTGATTGTTGTTGTTGTGATTGTTGTTGTTGTGATGGTTGTTGCTGCTGCTCGGGCCCGCGCTACTCCCCTCGTCAGGGCCACTCCCTGGTCACCTGACCTCAGATCGCCTCAGGGATTGGTGCAGACGCCTCACGTGACGCGTGCGCTCGTCTCGAGCTCCCCACTCACGTGACCCACGCGCACCATCTGCGTTAGAGCGACGTGCTCACGTGCTGATACATAAACAACTGATGAACTTGCGCATATATTGATTGTCAATCAGCTAATGCATTTTCTTCCCATCATTGCAAGATGCCATCACTTGAAACAGTAAAAATGATGCACCAAAGATAATGAATGTGATGCGTTCTTGTTCCGTGAGGCAACCCAGGTTGAGTGGAGTCGGGAAGGCAACCGACTTTGAGTCAATGCGTAACATGGACGACGCTCAATAGATACACAAACTAACACAAAGAACGCCGCTAATTGAACTAACCAACATGGACGCCCGATACATTATCCTGTAGTGCCACCGCGTGGCCACGTTGTAACCTGCAGTGCCACAGCACCGCGATGGCAGCTGTGGAACTCTGCGGTGTCTTCGTTGGGGGTGTAGAGGTGAATGTGTGGGGCGTGGTGGTATCGTGGTTCAGCAGCAGTCCATCTCTTCTCCAGCACATGTCGTGCCCGTTTAGCCCCCTCTATGCAACCAAACAGAAGCTGCTCGGGCATCCGGTGGCTGGGTCATGTAGCCCGCAGCGCAGTCTCGCCTGCCGGAAGAGTTTCAGTTTTTTTCATCTATACTGCTGTAGGAACAACAGTTGCAGGTAGGAACAACAGGGACAGGTAGGAACAACAGGTGCAGGTAGGAACTACAGGTGCAGGTAGGAACTACAGGTGCAGGTAGGAACAAGAGGTCAGGTAGGAACAACAGGTACATGTAGGAACTAGAGGTGCAGGTAGGAACAACAGGTCAGGTAGGAACAACAGGTACAGGTAGGAACAACAGGGACAGGTAGGAACAACAGGTGCAGGTAGGAACAACAGGTGCAGGTAGGAACTACAGGTGCAGGTAGGAACTACAGGTGCAGGTAGGAACTACAGGTGCAGGTAGGAACTACAGGTGCAGGTAGGAACTACAACAGCTCCACGTTGCCCACAAGGGATTGTTTGTCTGTCTGTCTGTCGTGCATAGCCATGCCCTCGAGTTGTATTTCATAGAGCGCTTCGGGCGGCATTCGCCCTCCAACAACAACAGAGGGCGGAGGAGCGACGCTCACAACAATGAGCGGAGCGCCGGGTGCCTAAAGCACAGCAAGTTGCCACAGTAGGGGGCACAGGTGGTGCATCAGCCAGTCGTCTCAGTCAGTCGACCTGTGCCATCTGGGTCTGCCCCGTGACTTCCTGCCAGCGGGCGTTCGACACTTTACGTGGCCTCAAGGTGCACATAGCCTGGTACAAGCGTTGTGGTGATGTCACCGCCACTTACTGGCGAATGGCGGTGGTTGTTGTTCAGTCTATGTATGTATGTGTGAGTCGATATGTGTGTGTAACTCTACGTGTGTGTGTCAGTCGATTTGTGTGTGTAACTACATGTGTGTGTGTGTGCCTTTTTCGCCCGGGCAACGCCGGGTACTTGTGGTGCCACAGCGACGGGGCCGCTCTGCCGAGCCAGGGAGCCGCCCGGCTTCCCCCACCGCACTGCCCCCCATCACCCCCCCCCCAACATAAGCACACACCCGCACGCATTCCCCCCCCATAGAGCTGGAAGGGAAGGTCACCTGATCGACCGGTTTTTATCCGAGAAACCCTTATCGGGAATAACTCTCACGGTTTCCAGCGATCAGGGAATTGGATGACCTCCCCCGTGCTACGTGGCACCGCGGCGCTGCGGCCGGCCTTAATATGGTGTGGTCGCGGCGTGGGGCATTCGGCCACCGCGGTTGAGGCGCATTTCCCCCCACACACGCGAGTATCGACGGGGCAGGCAGAGGGAATAAGTATTGTGATGGAGGAGCATCATTAGAAAACACGCAGGCACCATTATTAGGGGAGTTAAAGGATAAGGCTATTAGTAGAAATAACCTGGAGAGCGGGGTCACGCGGGCAGCCGTGCACAAATTCCCACGGCGCACCTTTGTAATGGACGCCGCCGCATGAACCTCGATGATGGGGGCCTGCGTGAGAAAGGGATTAATTAGGATTTACGCGCTCACTGTTTAGCAGATCAAAAGTGCCCGGAACCGCCGTGCGCGGGCTCGAGGTGCACGAGCCCATTGTTCAGCGCAGCATCCCTTTGAGGTAGGGAGAATAAATAGGGGGGCGCAAGGGGGAAGGGGCGCTCTTCTCTCTCCAGGCCAGCGGACCAGCAGCAACTCCAGCCAGCGACCCGGACGTCCGTGCGACGTATCGAGGTACCTCCGCGGGCGCCAAACAGTGAGTGGGGAGGTGAAGTAGGATAATAGCCGATAAATAGGGAATAGGTACCGGTTTAGTGGAATAGGCCAGCCTCGTCGACTCACTGATTCAATATTAGTTACCAGGTAATAAATCATTAATAGCGAAGCGTGGTCTCGCGTGATCTTGTCGTGCAGTGTGAGCGTGTGGGTGCGCGTGTGTACGCAGTGATTCTGTAGTGCTGCGGCTCGCCTCGGGGGAGCGCTGCGCAGAGCGGTGCGAGAGTGGGTGTCGCGTGTGCTCACGCCGTGTGATACAGGTGCGCGATCCTAACGTGAGTGGTCAGTGTTGAGTGAGTGCCGCGCAGAGCTGTGTGTGGGTGTGCGCGTACGTAAATTAACCATGCCAGCTACGCGGACCCGCGGTGGAGGGGAATCCTCGGGCGACGGCTCCCACACCACGGGTGAGGAACCTAGCAGCGGGGGGGCGATTGATGATGCTAGCCCGGCCGTTAGCATTATCGAGGGAGGGATCTCGGGGGCTAGCGACCCCCACAAATTGGTGTCAGAAGCGGTACGGACCCCCGCGTTACCTCACGCTAAAATAAGACTAATATTTACCGGCCGGGGGGCCCCTTCGTGGAAGACATTCGCCCGCAATCTCTTAGGGGCCAAGGAAATTAATGGATGGACGGACGCGCAGGCAGTACGTCAACTTAATATGAATCTTGATGGGCGGGCAGCCGATTTTGTAGAAGCGTTACCCGCGAGCGCACAGACACAGCTAGAGGAGCTGATGCGCCGACTCGATCAGCGTTTTGGCACGCGTGACGAGGAGGAAGCAAAATCGGCCTTAGAGGCACGCCGTCGCCAACCTGGCGAAGATCTACGTGATTACGCCGAGGATGTGCGCGAGTTAACAAAGATCGCACGCCCGGGGTACGCAACTGATGTTATTGAGGAACTGGCCGCCGAGAAAATCCAGCGGTACCTGTCTCGCACGGCGTGGTGGCAGCCAGACATGAGCTGCCCACGTCTTCCCTTTAACACCCTTGTCGAGCGCGCACGTAAGTGTGAAAGAATTCACAGCGAACGCGCGCAGCTCCGGGGGCTGGGACGAGAGCGCGCCATTGCGAGCCTGCTCTCGGAAGACGAGGAGGAGGAACAGGAGCTCGCGAGGACGGTAAGGGGCCGGGAAAGAGAACCTCCAGTGTCCCGCGAGACAACCCCGGGATGGGTTGCCGGTATACAAACGGGTATAAAGGATGTCTCCGGCCAGGTAACCCAGATAGACAACAAGGTAAACCAAGTAGGTGAGGAAACGAATAAAAATATGGCCAAACTGCAATCCTCCGTTGAGACCATCCGATCCGAAATGGGGGACCTACGCGCCACGGTGGGAGGGTTATCTGGGAGGGTAGCCCGACTAGAGGCGGAGGGTGGACAGCGGCGTAATGGGGGGGGAGGGAGTGGGCAGGGGGCCCACTACGGAGCCGCCCCCCCTCCCCGGGCATGTTATATGTGCGATCGCCGAGGGCATCTAGTGAGAGACTGTCCCTCCTAGTGAGCAGACCAACTAGGGGTGCAATCGACGCGGTCCCGATACAAATAGACGATAATGAGAATAATGGCGAGCGAGTGATCCATAAACAGGTTACAACGACAACACCCAAGGGCGCGGGGACCTCGGGCGATTGGCTGCGGGAGCTGGTGGCAGGGATAACGGGAGCCACGTCGCTGGTGGAAGGCCAGGTGAATGGGCAGCGCACCCGGATCCTACTGGACACGGGCGCCGTGGCCTCTCTCATGAGCGCCGCGCACTGCAGCATGCTCGGGGTGGACGTGGGCTGTCTGCAGGCCCCGGATCGCGCGCTGCACACGGCAAGCGGAGCCGGGATGGGGTTGCTGGGGAAGGTCTCCCTCGAGGTCCGTCTAGGAAACCAGGTGTGCACACAGGAATTCTACGTGTCGAGTGTGTTGTGCCACGAGTGCATTGCAGGAACGGACCTCCTGGAAAAGTTGGGACTTAACGTACAGCCCCGGCAACGATGCGCTACGGTGGAGGGCAGCGGGGAGCGGATTCCGTTCCTAGGACAGGAGCCGAATCGCCCACGCTTCACACCCGTGGCCGCTACGCTGGTGTCGGCCGTCACCATCGGACCTCTCGCCGAGATGCTGGTGCCAGTGGCAACCCTCTCCACCGACCCAACCCACCGACCATCGGGCGAGGTAATGCTGACTCCTCACCCGGAGTTGGCATCGCGATACGGGGTGGTAGGGTCAGCCACACTGGTAAACGCAGATGGGGGCCGGCTGTTTATACGTGTGCTTAACCCACACAGTACCCCGGCAATGATACGACGACGCACCCCGGTAGCCACCGTACACCCCCTGCACGCTCGCCACTCGAACGACTCGGTGTTCGCACTCTGGGCGGAGGACCCTGGCCGCTCCGAGGACAGCCAGGATCTGGCCTGGCGGGTCGGCCCGACCCCCCGAGCCGAGATTGTTCCACTGCAGGATGCGTTACATGTGCCTTGGGCAGCCTTACCTAAGGGGGAGGCCGATCAGCTGCGCGGGTTATTGCGGGAGTACGCCGACGTGTTCAGTGAGCACGATTCGGACGTGGGCCGGACCGACCTGGTCAAGCACCAAATTGACACAGGTGCAGCCCGACCCATCAAACTCCCCGCATACCGAGTGGGCGCGCCTGAACGGACCCAGATCAAAGAGGCAGTCACGGATATGCTACGCGATAACATAATTCAGCCCTCGGCGAGCCCCTGGTCAGCCCCAGTGGTACTAGTGTAGTGGTGATACGCGCTGGGGTAGCGATCAGGTGCCAGCGCGTTGTGATTGGATGTGTGGGTGGTGACGCGCGCTGACGGTGAGGGATCAGGGGTCAGCGCGGGATCGTGGGTTGTGTGGTGTTGATTGGCTGGGTGCCGGTGACGTGCTGGTGTGGGAGTGATCGAGTGGCAGCACGGCGTGATTGGTTGGTGAGTGGAAACACGCGTTGGGGAAAAAGGATCGTACAGATAACGCGTTGTGATTGGTTCACTAACAAGCGATGCTCGCATCGAGGTCCGCATCCGCTCCGTCTCCCGGGAGGAACGACTATATAAGGGGATGCACAGAGGCGCACGGGGGAAGTGTAACCAGCGAAGACTGAAGACGGGAAGAAGAGCCAGGGCCCTGCGGTACCTAGTCCCGCTGTCCTGCGAGGACCGGGACTCTGTGTAACCCAGAGGCGGGGGTAGTGTGAGCATGCAGTGTCAGCATGCCGAGTGTGTAGCCGGGGCCTAGAGTCTACACGAGACGAGTGATATGGGTGTAGCCAGAGGCGTAGGGTCTACACGAGACGAGTGATGTGTGTGTAGCCAGAGGCATAGAGTCTACACGAGAAGAGTCTACACGAGACGAGTGATGTGTGTGTAGCCAGAGGCATAGGGTCTACACGAGAAGAGTCTACACGAGACGAGTGATGTGTGTGTAGCCAGAGGCATAGGGTCTACACGAGGCGAGTCTACACGAGACGAGTGAGGCGTGTGTAGCTAGAGGCTTGGAGTCTACACGAGTTCAGTACGGTGTGTTATAAGAAGAGAAGAGGTTACGAGTTGTACCGGTGTCTGGTGACCGTACGCAGAAGAATAGAGACTACACGTTGTATCGAGATAAGTGAAGATTTAATAAAAGAAGTGTGTTACCCGTCAAGGAGTTTCCTGCCGTCATTTCCAATACTTCACTAGTAACGAAAAAGGATGGGTCAACCCGGTTCTGCGTCGATTACCGTAAACTAAATGCAGTCACACTCGGCGATGCCTTCCCCATACCCCGCATCGACGACACCTTCGACAGTCTCGCAGGAGCGCGGTATTTTTCCACCCTCGATCTGGCGTCCGGTTACTGGCAGGTGGAGATGACGGAAGAGGATCGGCCAAAAACAGCATTCACCACCCCGATGGGCCTGTTTGAGTTTCGAGTGTTGCCGTTCGGACTCACTAACGTGCCCGCGACGTTCCAGCGGTTGATGGAGTTGGTGATGCGGGGCTTACAGTGGGAACAGTGCCTGATTTACCTGGACGACGTAATAGTGTTCAGTAGGTCGCTGTCCGAACACTGGTCCAGGCTGCAGGAAGTATTCCAGCGACTGCGAGCAGCCCATCTCAAGCTCAAGCCGCGTAAGTGTTACATTGCGCAGCGCGAGGTGGGGTACCTCGGACACCGAGTCAGCGAGGCAGGGGTGAGCACCGATCCCGAGAAGGCGCGTGCCGTAGTGGATTGGCCGCGGCCGAGGAACCTGACGGAGATCAGGTCATTCTTGGGACTCGCCACTTATTACCGTCGATTTGTAAAGGGATTCAGTGAGATTGCACGCCCCCTCACCCAACTCACCTCCCCTAAGAACCCCTATCAGTGGTCGGAGGCCTGTCAGACGGCTTTCACCACACTCAAAGACCACCTCACCCACACCCCCACCTTGGCTTTCCCAGATTTCACCACCGATTTTATTTTGGACACTGACGCCTGCAGCAGTGGGCTGGGCGCGGTGCTGTCGCAAGTGCAGGGTGGGACGGAGCGGGTCATCGCGTACGCCAGTCGGACCCTGAGCGGGGCCGAGCTGAACTATTGCGTAACCCGTCAGGAACTGTATGCCGTGATTTTCGCGTGTAAACAGTTCCGACCGTACTTGTATGGCAGGAGATGTCGTGTGCGCACCGATCATTATGCACTGCAGTTCCTCCTTACATTCAAGGAACCGCGGGGGCAGATGGCTCGATGGCTGGCGCAGCTGCAGGAGTACAACCTGCAGATCGAGTACCGAGCGGGGCGGACACACGCGAACGCGGACGCCTTGTCAAGACGGCCCGCGGTGCGCGCTGAGACGAGGGAGGGAGACGCCTGCCCGTGTTTCACGGGGGGACGCTGCCGCCAGGCAGCAGAACCCAAGGAGCGCGCGGAAACTAAACTCCCCCCCCCGAGAGAGAGTGCGGTGTGCGCCGCAGGAACCCCTGCAGAAGGAGCCCGGGAACAGACGGATCATCCCACCCCAACCGGGCGGATCCAAGAGGATGTCGGCTGCGCCTTCCCGGGCTTGGACGACGAGCAGCTGCGACAACCCCAGCAGCGGGATCCGGATCTGGCGGCGGTGGAGGCGGCACTGCGAGAGAAGAAGGATGCACTACCAGGGCCCTGGAGCGGTTTGTATGCCCGGTTGTGTGTAGAAAACGGGGTGGTGAGGGAACTGGCCAACGCTGGGCAGCCGGGGTGCATCTGCGTTCCCGCCCATGTGTGACCCCAACTACTACGACTGGTACACGACCACCCGCTCGGGGGCCATGATGGGGAACGGCGCACCCGGGAGACTCTGCGTCGCCAGTATCTCTGGCCTAAATTGGCGCAAGATGTGGCCGCCTGGGTGCAGGGCTGCCGAGCCTGTCAGCAGTGTGGGCAAAAGCCGGCGAGGTACCAGGTACCCCTGAGGCCGTTCCGAGTCAGTCGGACGAATCAGTTGGTCGGAATCGACCTGCAGGGGCCCTTTCCACGATCCCACCGGGGCAACCGATATATTCTCGTAGCGGTGGAGTACTTCACCCGCTACCCCGTGGCGGTGGCTATCCCGGATAAAACAGCCCTCGTAGTGGCCCGGGCCTTCGTGGAAAACTACGTACTTAAGTGCGGGATCCCCGAACGAGTCATTACCGACCAGGGTAGTGAATTCGAGGCCGAACTATTCCAGGCGCTGTGCCGAGAGTTCGGGATCCAGAAGGACCGAACCACGGCGTATCACCCCCAGGCGAACGGGATGGTAGAGAGGATGAACCAGACTCTTGCCGGAAGCTTAAACGCATGGCGGCCGCGAATCAACAGGACTGGGACGAACACCTCCCCTATGCCCTGTTCGCCTACACCACCGCCGTTCACACATCTACAGGACAGACCCCGTTCCTAATGATGTTTGGTCGCGAGTCTCGCCTGCCCGCAGATCTGCTGTTCGGTGTCCCTCCGCCGCAACGGGAGGAAGGGAGCCACCCCGTGGAGCACTTGCTGGAGACCCTGCGAGGGGCCAGGGGCCGAGCCTACCCGCACGGAGAGGCCGCGCACCAGCGGCAAGAGCAGGGCGCCCGACCCCGTATGGAGCCCCCCTTCTACACTGCGGGCTCCGAGGTGTGGCTGTACACTCCCCGCGTCGGTGCCGGACAGGTGGGGAAGCTGACCACCTACTGGCGAGGACCCTGGATTGTGAGACGGCAGATCTCACCATGGACGGTGCTGATTCAGGGAGGAGAGAGGGGCCGGGAGATGGTGGTCAACATCCGCCGACTGAAGCCGTGGCGAGCAGCTCCCGAGGAGGGGAGCCCCGCCGTCCAAGTACCCCGAAACCCCGGGGTCCCCCCACCCCCCGTGCCCGGGGGCCTCGCGCAGTATATGGGCCCCTGGGAGCCCCGGGCTCCGAGGGGCCCCGGGCGGGGCCGGGGGAGACGAGGACGGCGACCCTTAAACCCCACCGCCTCTGAGTTTGTTCCCCAGCCCGCAGGTGCCAGAGACCGAGGGGAGCCGTTGGAATGGAGGAGGAGACCACCGCCGGAGCCCCAGGAGACGGAGCCGCCACCCCCGAGGCCAGCCACAAGGGCCGGGCGAATCCCGCGGACCCCGCGGCGATACCTCGTGGGGGCAACCCAGGCGAGGTGCTCCAGTCAACCCGGGACGGGGACTGGCACCCCGGGGGGCTATGTGGTGCCACAGCGACGGGGCCGCTCTGCCGAGCCAGGGAGCCGCCCGGCTTCCCCCACCGCACTGCCCCCCATCACCCCCCCCCCCACATAAGCACACACCCGCATGCATTCCCCCCCCCCCATAGAGCTGGAAGGGAAGGTCACCTGATCGACCGGTTTTTATCCGAGAAACCCTTATCGGGAATAACTCTCACGGTTTCCAGCGATCAGGGAATTGGATGACCTCCCCCGGGCATTCGGCCACCGCGGTTGAGGCGCATTTCCCCCCACACACGCGAGTATCGACGGGGCAGGCAGAGGGAATAAGTATTGTGATGGAGGAGCATCATTAGAAAACACGCAGGCACCATTATTAGGGGAGTTAAAGGATAAGGCTATTAGTAGAAATAACCTGGAGAGCGGGGTCACGCGGGCAGCCGTGCACAAATTCCCATGGTGCACCTTTGTAATGGACGCCGCCGCATGAACCTCGATGATGGGGGCCTGCGTGAGAAAGGGATTAATTAGGATTTACGCGCTCACTGTTTAGCAGATCAAAAGCGCCCGGAACCGCCGTGCGCGGGCTCGAGGTGCACGAGCCCATTGTTCAGCGCAGCATCCCTTTGAGGTAGGGAGAATAAATAGGGGGGCGCAAGGGGGAAGGGGCGCTCTTCTCTCTCCAGGCCAGCGGACCAGCAGCAACTCCAGCCAGCGACCCGGACGTCCGTGCGACGTATCGAGGTACCTCCGCGGGCGCCAAACAGTGAGTGGGGAGGTGAAGTAGGATAATAGCCGATAAATAGGGAATAGGTACCGGTTTAGTGGAATAGACCAGCCTCGTCGACTCACTGATTCAATATTAGTTACCAGGTAATAAATCATTAATAGCGAAGCGTGGTCTCGCGTGATCTTGTCGTGCAGTGTGAGCGTGTGGGTGCGCGTGTGTACGCAGTGATTCTGTAGTGCTGCGGCTCGCCTCGGGGGAGCGCTGCGCAGAGCGGTGCGAGAGTGGGTGTCGCGTGTGCTCACGCCGTGTGATACAGGTGCGCGATCCTAACGTGAGTGGTCAGTGTTGAGTGAGTGCCGCGCAGAGCTGTGTGTGGGTGTGCGCGTACGTAAATTAACCATGCCAGCTACGCGGACCCGCGGTGGAGGGGAATCCTCGGGCGACGGCTCCCACACCACGGGTGAGGAACCTAGCAGCGGGGGGGCGATTGATGATGCTAGCCCGGCCGTTAGCATTATCGAGGGAGGGATCTCGGGGGCTAGCGACCCCCACATACTCACCGCTAGTGAATGATAAACACAAACACTGAATCAACATAGGCAGACAACATGCAGAGAAACACACACAAAGACACGTGTGTCTGCCTATGTTGTTTTCGTGTCTGTGTTTTATCATTAATTCTTACCTGATGACGGTTGCTTGTGTTGCAACCGAAACGTCGTATTTTATTATTTTATTTTATTTTCTCCGTGGCTTTACTGAAATAACCAAAGAGCAACATAGTGCTCTAGCGCCACCGTGTGGTCAAGTGGTACAACTGCAGTGCCTGGCGCGGTGACAGCAGCAGTGTCACTGTGCGGTGTCTTCACGGCTTCATCGCCGCCAACCCGCTTGGGACTCACGCCAGGACGCAGCAGCAGCGACTCACAACTGCGGGGAATGCGCGGGGTGACGTCTGACAGCGGCAACTGCTGGCGAACTGTGTTGGCCTACACTGCACATGTCCACCACATCGCGGACGAAACCACGAATTGAATGCTTGTGGTACTGCACGTGTCCACTAGAGGGCACACGTAACACGTCAAGCGCCGGGAAAAGAAAAACTAAACTCTCTGGCCGATTTGCACTGCAATTCTTTATTTCTTCACGGATTTTGAAGTAACAAACTGCTGCATTGACATCTATAACTGTACCATATGTTTACACCGTTGAATATTTGGTGAACTTCGGTGCTGAAATAGTGAAACGCACTGCATTCCCAAACAGTGCGCTTCAAATCGGCAACAATCACAGCCATCATTGACTTCAATGCAAAATGCCGCCCCGGTTCCATAAGTCACACAACAAGCAAGTGGTGTGTGCCCTTCGACTCTACTCGACAGAGTCGCGCCATATACAATTCAACTCATCTCGCTGAGACGCGTTTAAAGGCATATCAATTAGGGTTTGGGATTAGGGTTAGGTTTAGGGTTAGGGGTTAGGATTAGGGGTTCGGGTTAGAGTTTGGGTTAGGGTGCGGGTTAGAGTTATGGTTAGCGGTTTAGGTTAGAGTTAGGGGTTAAGTTTAGGGTTAGGGGCTAGGGTTTAGGTTAAGGGATTAGGGTTATGGCTGAGGGTTAGGGTTGGGGTCGTTAGGATTAGGGCACCTATGCAGTTTTATGCCAAAATCATCCAAATTTTTATAGCTACATTTTCCAAGAAAGAGTGAATTCCTCCCTTTTGTTTAGCATTAGTATGCTATATATTGCATTAAAAGTAGGATATTTCTCCATGAACATTTCATGTAAACAAGTATAACCCGTAAAAACAAAGTTTTTCACTATAAATCCTTTATATACGTGGCGGCTAGAGTCCTCTCGTCCTCTGGCTTGAGATGGCATGGCAGTATTAAGCAATTGGTAATTAAATATAATATTTTTGTCCTAAAAAGTGTAAAATTTTTGAAAAAAAATTTCAAGACCATTAATTGTCACGCACAACGAGTCTGTGTTCAAAATTTCAGCTCAATTGGATCACGGGAAGTGGGTTAAAAAACGACCGAAAGATTTGCACGGTCGTAAGCGCGCAAGCAAGCAAGTGAACTTAATATAAAGGATTTAAGAAGCAAATCGGCATACTAACCTATGCCGTTTTTGGCCAAGTGTGAGTCTATGTGTAGAGGAGTAATATGGGGATGTGACGTCATGCTCGCTGTCCAGTGCAATGACATCATGGGATGTGACGTTATGCTTGCTGGGCGAAGCGATGACGTCATGTCTCCTCGAGGTACTTAAGGGGGACCCCGTCACGAAAGTAGGGTCACTGTGGAAGCCTGGGATAGAGAATGGTTGAAGAGCCAGCCAGGGGTAGAGCTCAGGGAGTCTGGAGACAAGCCGGCCGTAGTGATAGAAGGTGCTGCTCTCCCTGGTCGGTGTTGGCTGAACCCCCGATCCGACTCGAGGGAGAGAGCCCTGGAGCTCGCTGAGCCAGGAACAGACAGAGTGAAGGTTCGTGTGAAGGACCCCTACCCCTGGGGAAGTTATCCGAAACTCTTAATAACTGGCGCAAGCCCTTAACTGAAGACCTGCCTCCGTGTCGTCATTTGCACCTCAACATATGTATGTGTGTGAGTCCATGTGTGTGTGTAAGTCAATGTGTGTGCGTGGGTCCTTGTTATGTGTAAGTCCATGTGTGTGTCTCTTAGTCGATGTGTGTAAAGCCATGTGTGCTTAGGTCCATGTGTGTGTGAGAGTCTGTGTGTGCGAGTCGCTGTATGTGTGTATGTCGATTTGCGTGTGTAACTCCATGTGTGTGTATCTGAAGCGAATGTCTGTGTGTAAGTAGATGTGTTTGTGTGTGGGTCGATGTTTGTGTGTCTAAGTCCATGTGTGTGTTTTTTTCGGCCGGGCAACGCCGGGTACTTCCTGCTAGTACTCTTATTTAAGCGCACCTCATCTCTCTGTGATGAACGCTGCACTTTCCATCATTTTCATGCAGGGGGCGCTGTAAACCTACGCACCCCCTGCATGAACGACGGAGACGCAGAGACAGACGTTCGATCGCGTTGGAATCGATCTGCAGACAGCGGTCTTCTGGCACGGCCAGCTCTGTGTCGCCTCATCTCGTCCGCATCGAACCGAACCCAAGTAAGGCCATCTACTTAGCTAGAGAAAATTCACACGAAATGTCGTTTTCAATTAAGTCTTCCAGATGTAAAATGATATCAGCTTTTATTGAAGAAACACAATTTAAAACATAATACAATTCAAAGTTGCATTTTCAAACTTCAAAACGGAGCATCGGGTGCTTGCGTGAATGCGTCGTTCGTGTGCAATTTTTTCGTGACTTTCCTGGCCCAAGGCCGTAAATGGTTGAGGGGGCTGCAGGTGGTCAGGCTTGCTTCACCCCATGGTTGTGAACATCTAGACGTTAATCAGCAAGGACCATTTCTTGTCCTAGTTCGCCAACATATAAGACGTCATGCAAAATTCTAATGAGTGTTGTTGTGGAGAATGCATCTACTAGATGTGCTCTGCCTTGTAACCGAATACAAATCTGTACCAAAAATGCATTTCAAATGTGCTCTTAAAATTACCTCCTTGCTATGAAGCAGATCAGCAAACACGACATCTTTCATTTATCGATCTCTCCACGAAACAAAGGAATGTTTTACACAAACTATAACTAGCACAGACTTCTGGGAGCGCGTCATTGATTCAGTGCAAGCCACCTGTGCACCCTTATTGGTGCACAGCGTCTCAACAGCAGCCGGGCTTGTTTCAACCGATAGTTACGGACATCCAGACGTTAATCAGCAAGGAGCATTTCTAGTCCGAGTTAGACAAAATCTACGTCAACACGTAATGCAAAATTATAATTCGTGTTGTAGAGAATGTACCTCCTCTACGTGTAACTTTTAAGTGGTTTGCCTTGTAACTGATGAATGATCCAAGTGTGCTCCCTATTTCAAAGACAATGAGTTGCTCCAGAGGGAGATGCTTCCTGAAAACACAAAAATACCCTTTGACCTGTATCACAAGAACAAGGAGTCTCACCTGAGTAATCTGTACAGGTTACTTCCAAAACACACACTTTGTCCTAACATTACTTATTCAATGTTTGACTCTTATAGACAAAATGGTACATGTACGCACACAATCAGACAAGTATTCATTCAAAATTAGTGACAGGCATATTAACAAAATTGAATGACTGCACTGAAATATACTGCATCAGGTTACATCGCATTCACAAGAACCTATTATAAAAAAATACCGTTTGCTTAACAGTGTATATACAACATACTATTGCGCCATTCAAAACGAGTAGGCCATTGCATGCTGGTGTCTGGGTCA
>NC_136296.1:13782966-13837966 GCF_964198595.1 Lampetra fluviatilis
CTTGTGGAAGAGGTACGTAGATGACACTTTTGTCATCTGGCCACATGGCCGGCCTGCTCTAGACCAATTCCTCAACCACATAAATTCCATACACCCAGCCATCACACAGTGTACACACACACAGTGTACACACACACAGTGTACACACACACAGTGTACACACACACAGTGTACACACACACAGTGTACACACACACAGTGTACACACACACAGTGTACACACACACAGTGTACACACACACAGTGTACACACACACAGTGTACACACACACAATGTAAACGTATGTACACACTGTCCATGTGTGTGTACACACACAATAATGTCCACATTGTTGAGCTGAGCTCACACACCCAAGGGGTCTCTGTTCAAGGGAGGGAGCAATGGAAAATTAATCTTAATCAACTTAAACTCTAATCCCGCTACGTGACGTCACCACTCAGCATGACCTCATCGGCGTGAAACGCCAGGGGGAGGTGTACCTTGCTAGTGACGTCATGTCACCAAAGATTTCACCCCAACCGGTCTCAAAGGAGCGTGACGTCACTTCTGCCTGGGTCACTTCCGTTATCTGTTCAAGCACTATCCTTATTTGGGCAAAGCCACACCCACTGACTGGCGGCTCATTAACATAATTTATTCGTGAAAGACGTCACGAGTTCGTTGTGACCGGTTCGGCACCAACGGCCCATCCCTCCACGATTGGGCCAGGCTCATTAACATAATTTATGTAAGTTACAGAGCCGCTCATTGTGGGTAGGGAGTGTCTTGTACCCCACAAGTGACGTCATGTCACCTGCTGCTGCCTCGTGACGTCACGAGGTAACGGAAAGTTGACGCTCCGCGCGGGAACTGAAATCTGAGGTGAGAAATTCTCATCGCGGTTGTGGTTGTTGTTGTTGTGGTGATTGTTGTTGTTGTGGTTGTTGTTGTTTACCGAGGTAGCGCCTCGCTCTCTCTCTCGTAGGGATGTCAATTGAGTAGCAGCGAGCATGGAAGCGATGTCCAAGTTGGAACTTTACAACGTGGGGCCTTGCCTCCTGCCCTCGCCTGGTCGCGTTCGCTTCAATTCTCTCGCTTAGTTGAGCAATTTCGATTTAAAGCTTTCGTGACTGCAGTGATTCATCTTCTTGGTTCTTTCGGTAAAGTCACGTAGAATAGAAATAAAAAAATAAAACAATAAAACTATACAATTTAATTATGTTTTATATCACGTAGAATGGAAATAATAAAATAATATTCTCTTTTATTTGTATTATTTCCATTCTAAGTGACTTTACCGAAAGAACCAAGAAGATAGTTTAGCAACCTGTGGAAGAACGCGATCAGCCAGGCGATGCGTTCTAGGTGAAGTCACCATGTAGGTAAGAAATGAATACAAATTCATAAAAGTAACAATAGTCACCGTCATCAGGTGGCACCGTCACAGCCACATTTGCTGTATCAAGTGAGGCGTTTTTATTAATTTAATCTATAATGTAGACTGTAGCCTGGTTATTAAGCTGGGTGAGTGTACTGGCAGTCTATAATGTAGACTGTAGCCTGGTTATTAAGCTGGGTGAGTGTACTGGCAGTCTATAATGTAGACTGTAGCCTGGTTATTAAGCTGGGTGAGTGTACTGGCAGTTTATAATGTAGACTGTAGCCTGGTTATTAAGCTGGGTGAGTGTACTGGCAGTCTATAATGTAGACTGTAGCCTGGTTATTAAGCTGGGTGAGTGTACTGGCAGTCTATAATGTAGACTATAATTTGCTGCATCAAGTGAGGCGTGATTCATTATTATTTTATTTCTATTTTTACTTTTATTAATTTTAATTTCATTTTTTACCTACGTGGTGACTTTACCGAAAAAACCTAAGAGTACGTTAGTTGTTGTGTTGACCGACTCTCTGTGTTGCATTACATTAAGTGTCTCTCTCTCTGTGCAGTCACCAAACCTCCAAGTCTCTCATTGACACAAGGCCGTCATTATAACATGTTATAATAAGTATAATATTATGTTATAATATGTATTAATTATAATGTTATAATAAGTATAATATGTTATAATAATTATATTAATATTTCGATTTAAAGCTTTCGTGACTGCAGGGATTCATCTTCTTGGTTTTTTCGGTAAAGTCACGTAGAAGGGAAGTAATAAAATAATAAAAATAAAACATAATAAAATGAAACAATTCTCACGACGTTTCGGCCACAACGCAAGCAGTCATCCTCAGGTGAAGAATGAGACAATCCAAGCTAGGAGCTTACATATAAGCTGGGTTAGGGGTGGGAGAAGAGCGCCTTAACAAAAAGAATGTGCATATCAAGAGGAATTTAGCATATACATGGGAAATGCGCAGGGGGCGGGGGGGCTTCAAAGTCATACCATGCCCACGCACTATGCAGGATCAAGAGCACCAAGGGGGGGTGCAGGGATTAGCATTAACAAAGGAAAGGAATGCCAATGATATGTAGCTGCAGTTACTAAACAACACCGTAGAAAACTAAAGTATAAACTACATACAAAAAACTAAAATATAAACTGCATAGCACAATCAGTATACTTACTATACTCTACAATAAGCTGAGTTACTAACAGCAAGTAATACATTACAATTCTACGTCGTAAAAGTTATATAATATGCTTCCATCTAAACTTTATACTCTGCTCGGTTGATGTAAGAGAATAAAGTTTAGATGGAAGCATATTATATAACTTTTACGACGTAGAATTGTAATGTATTACTTGCTGTTAGTAACTCAGCTTATTGTAGAGTATAGTAAGTATACTGATGGTGCTATGCAGTTTATATTTTAGTTTTTTGTATGTAGTTTATACTTTAGTTTTCTACGGTGTTGTTTAGTAACTGCAGCTACATATCATTGGCATTCCTTTCCTTTGTTAATGCTAATCCCTGCACCCCCCCTTGGTGCTCTTGATCCTGCATAGTGCGTGGGCATGGTATGACTTTGAAGCGCCCCCTGCGCATTTCCCATGTATATGCTAAATTCCTCTTGATATGCACATTCTTTTTGTTAAGGCGCTCTTCTCCCACCCCCAACCCAGCTTATATGTAAGCTCCTAGCTTGGATTGTCTCATTCTTCACCTGAGGATGGCTGCTTGCGTTGTGGCCGAAACGTCGTGAGAATTGTTTCATTTTATTATGTTTTATTATTTTATTACTTCCCTTCTACGTGACTTTACCGAAAAAACCAAGAAGATATATTAATATTTATGAATTATAATGTTATATTAAGTATAATATGTCATAATTATAATGTTATAATATGTTATAATAAGTATAATAATCAAATATGCCCCCCCAATATGTTTCTGTAAAAATATTTGTAAATAATAATTGCGATGCTCTGTTAATAAAGACAACAATTTGCTAAACCTTGGCCACGAAATCTGGACTCTTCATATCACAATGCATAGATTCCTGTTTATAGGATTGCGTTGTACTTTATGAATCCCTAATCTCTGCCATTACACACTATGAAACAAGAAAAGGTAAAAAAGAAAAAAACAGAGCAATGTATTACAATACACTATTAGACATTATTGTATCAAATAAAACAAAGTCCATCCCATGTGCTAGTGAACTTTTAAAAATATTTTAGGGAGGAAATGGCAGGAAAATAGTTTTCAAATTTAGATATTTTTCTGGGGGGGGGGGACCCCAGACCCGTGGAAGATTTGGTCCCCCCCAATGTTGACTCCATGGCTACGGCCTTGCATTGACATGCTAATTTCTCTACCCCCTCCCCCTCTCTCTATTTAAGGCCTCGACACAGAGGCGTTGTTTCTCTGTGTGCCTATGTGTGTCTCTCTCTGTGTGTCTCTCTGTCATCTCTCTCTGTGTGTCTATATGTGTGTCTCTCTCTGTGTGTCTTTGTGTCATCTCTCTCTCTCTGCTTATGTGTCTGTCTATGTGTCTCCGTGTCTCTCTCTCAAATTGAGCAATCTTTGGAAGAATGTTATCAACCAGGTAGGGTGTTGACTGTTATGTTAGCTGACTCTAAGTTTAATAGGATTTTTTTCTCTTTCATTTGTACCTGATGATGATTGCTTGTGTTGCAGTTGAAACGTCGTATGCTATTACATAATGTATTTATTTATTCTACGTGACTTTACCGAAAGAACCAAAGAGTATCTTGCTTAAGTTTTAATTTCCCTTCACCTGGCTCGCTACTTTGTAACTTGTCTTGTTTTAAATATTCACACAGTTTTTTTTCATTTTTTACCAGGCCACGCCCGCTTGAGCTGCTGTACCGCTCTTGTTTTCAGAAGCGACCTGCCCACAACAACAATAACAACAAGGTGAGGCTCGTCAACAGCGTGGTGGTGTTCACTCTAGACACGTGGTGGTGTTCACTCTAGACGCGTGGTGGTGTTCACTCTAGACGCGTGGCGGTGTTCACTATAGACACGTGGCGGTGTTCACTATAGACACGTGGCGGTGTTCACTCTAGACGCGTGGCGGTGTTCACTCTAGATATGTGGAGGTGTTCACTCTAGACGCGTGGAGGTGTTCACTCTAGACGCGTGGTGGTGTTCACTCTAGACGCGTGGAGGTGTTCACTCTGGACGCGTGGCGGTGTTCACTCTCTACATGTGGAGGGGAAACCCGGGGATCGGGAAGGAAATCCACGCGACCACAGGGAGAGAGAGAGAGACACGTAAACTACAAATATACAGCAGGCGTCAGGGTCGGGATCGAACCCACGACTTCCTGTATGCCAGGACAGGTAGTTAACATCTCACCACAGAGAGACACGCAGCCTCGGCTGTGTTGGTTGATCCTCAATGAATTACTTGGTGGAGTGAGGAAGCATTAATACTGAGCAGGTGAAGGTGGCCAGGCGTGGGTCTGGACACACCACAACCTGTGAACCATGCCAGTGTGTGACAGTGGTGGAGCCAGTGGGGGTGGGGTGGCACGTGCCCCCCCAACGATCCGATAGAAATCCGTAATTTCGATAGGATCATTGGGGTTTATTAGTAACTAGCTTCACTACCCGGCTTCGCCCGGGACTTGGATTCTTGTCTTGGATTAATTTAATATTCCCTCATAATTCAATGAAAAACCCTGAAAAAATTGATGCTTGCAAGAAGGAAGCCGAAACACTTCAAATTACCTAAATCGGATGTTTTCACTCAAGGAAATTCAACCTGAACCCACTGCTACGTCAGGTCGATTTTTGCCACTCGAGAAGGGAATGACGTGGCGTTCGCTTAGAAATTCCAGACAGCATAAGCTGTGAAAATTTCATGACGCCAGAGCTCAGCGTTGGAGAGTTTTTGCTGCTTCACACAAACAAACAGGTGTAATTTCTGCTTTATATTTAAGATGGCAGTTGTACCCGTTCTGCACACGGATTTGTATTGAAACTCCGAGAAGCCAATGACTTAATCGGCCAGGAGCGAAGTGCCACCTAAAATCTCCCGGCACGCTGTGAACAGCTGTAGAAGTACGGCGCGCAAAGAGCCATGTGGTAGGGGGGTAAGCATTGCAGAGCGCTTAGCTCAGGTGTGATGCGGGTTGATGCCACATACGTCATATTCATTTCCCCCCCCCCCCCCCCAAAATACAAAAGTCTATTTTTCTTTCCTGAAGGCATCAACACGTTCAGCGAGCGCGATGACGATCACACGCGTCGAATGAAAAGCAAGGGACAAGTCCTTTCTTACTAACAACTCCTTTCTCACTAACAACTCCTTACTTACTAACAACTCCTGTAATTTTTCATTGCTGGAGGGGTTTCCCCCCCCCTACCTGAAAATCCTGGCTCCACCTCTGAGTGTGTGACAGTGTCAAGTTTGTATTTGCAGTAAAGTCTATTAACTCTATTGAGCACAGAGGTTATATCAAAACAGTAGTTTATTTTAGTTTTCCTCTGGAACTCTTTGTAAGAATGGAGTCAGGAAGTGATCACAGCACACACGTGCAGCAGCTGAAGTCGGAACTGCTCATCCCAGCAATCAAGGACATCTGTGCCTGGCTTCACACCTCTAAGTTGCGATTGAACATTAATTGATGCATTTGTGCATGACACAAATAGTATTATTTTCAACACCCTTTGCTCTGTCAGCTGAATTTAGCTTTCATAAACATTTATTTAGAAGCCAGACAGTTGAAATTGTGTGCTGAGTTTTGGGTTAATGTTCATTTTGAAGATACGAGGGCTTCCAGGCATGTTTATGACCATTTGCCCTCTCATTGTGTGCCATAACAGCCCGTGTGATGAATTTGGGACGCTTTTTCACTATATCATGAATATATGAATAAGTACAGACGTGTAAGGCACGTGTTACTGTGTATATGCATTGATTCTGATGTGTAGATGGTGTGGATATAACTTTTTTTCTGTCTGCAGCTGTCGCTGCCTCTGCAGAATTGGTCTGATGGAGCAGAGGCACTCGGCGCGGCTCAGTGCAAAAAGGCATCAATGCGACCGGTGTGCATACAGCACGGATCGTCCTGGACATTTTACACGGCACCAGAGAACTCACACAGGAGAGAAACCCTTCAAGTGCAGTGTGTGTGAGAAAACGTTTGCACAGTCATCTCATTTTTTATCACACCAGAAAACACACACGGGAGAGAAACCCTTCAAGTGCAGTGTGTGTGGGAAGGCGTTTTCAGATTCATCTACTCTTAAAAATCACCAGAGAACACACACGGGAGAGAAACCCTTCAAGTGCAGTGTGTGTGGGAAGGCGTTTGCACAATCATCTACTCTTGTAGCACACCAGAAAACACACACGGGAGAGAAACCCTTCAAGTGCAGTGTGTGTGGGAAAACGTTTGCACGGTCATCTACTCTTGTAGAACACCAGAAAACACACACGGGAGAGAAACCCTTCAAGTGCAGTGTGTGTGGGAAGGCTTTTTCAGATTCATCTACTCTTGTAGCACACCAGAGAACACACACGGGAGAGAAACCCTTCAAGTGCGGTGTGTGTGAGAAGTCGTTTGCACAGTCATCACATCTTCAAAAACACCAGAGATCACACAAGCATCAGAAGATCCACCAGGACTGGAGTGCGAAATCAGCTTGTGAAAGTCAAAGTGCTGCAATGAGCCCATCCCTCATCAAACAAGAACCGGAAGAAAATCCCAGCTTGGACACTTTTAAAGGTAACGAGGTGAAATATGAAGAGGTGAAGGTGAAATGTGAAGACGTGATGGTGAAGAGCCAAGAAGTGAAGGTAAAATTTGAAGATGAAGATTCAACTCCAAAATGGGACCTTCGCATCGATGGAGGCAACGTGAAGCAGGAGGAGAATTATGACTGTGAGGCAGAGCGAGGCGATTCCCAGCAGTTTGTGGAAGTGGAGGTGTGGGTGGACTTCCTCCGAGACAATACAAAGTCAAATGGAGACCCGGGAGATGCGTAAGCCTTAGACCAGTGGTTCTTAACCTGGGTTCGATCGAACCCCAGGGGTTCGGTGAGTCAGTCTCAGGGGTTCGGCGGAGGTTAAGACACACACCTGACTCATGATTGTGCACCAGTAAAACATGTACCTATGTTTTGAATTTGAAAAAATAATTTTATTTTTCCAATTAAGAAGGGTTCGGTGAATGCGCATATGAAACTGGTGGGGTTCAGTACCTCCAACAAGGTTGAGAACCACTGCCTTAGACGATGCCGCTCCAATAGATGCACCTTTGTCACAGGCCTTTAATGACAAGAATGTGAAGTTGAACACTCAGTTCCTAGGTTCAACCTGCAGGGTAAGAGCGGCCAGTCTTTGTGGACCTGTGTGTTGGGTAGATCTCTAACCAGGAGCGAGAGCCAATAAGCTCCCAAGCATTTGAAGTATTGGAAAATGACGGCAGGAAACTCCTTGACGGGAACACACTTCTTTTATTAAATCTTGACTTGTAACAATACAACGCGTGGCCTCTCTTCTTCACACCGCACTTCTCTTGACTCAGGATTCTGTGCTGCCGGCTCTCTGTGCCTCGTGTAGACTCCGCGCCTCGGCTACACTCTTCTCTCGCCTCGTGTAGACTCTGCGCCTCTGCTACACTCTTCTCTCTCTCCTCGTGTAGACTTTGCCTCTCTCTCGCTGGCTACACCGTATGCATACTCGGCTCGTGCAGACCGTTCTCTCTCGCTGGCTACACCGTATGCATACTCGGCTCGTGCAGACCGTTCTCTCTCGCTGGCTACACCGTATGCATACTCGGCTCGTGCAGACCGTTCTCTCTCGCTGGCTACACCGTATGCATACTCGGCTCGTGCAGACCGTTCTATCTCGCTGGCTACACACTATACATTACTCAGCTCGTGTAGACCTTTCTATCTCGCTGGCTACACACTATACCTTACTCTCTTCTACTCTCCATTTCTCTCCTCTCCGGGCTCTATCTCTACACCTTCGTCTTCATTCTTAGATGGTTCCACTTCTGCCCCTTGCTCCTCTGTGCATCACCTTATATACCCCTTCTTCCCGGGAGACGGAGCGGATGCGGACCTCAACGTCGGCACCGCTCCTCCGTTACCCAATCCCCACGCGCTATCCCCACGATCCGGTTCCGCTCAGCGCGTGTTTCCACTCTCCGACCAATCACACCGCGCTGCTACCCGATCACTCCCTCTGGGCGCGTCACCGGCACACAGCCAATCAGCAGCACTACCCCCACTCGCGCACTGACGCCTGCTCCTCCCCGTCAGCGCGCGTCACCGCACACACACCCGTACATACGCGCTGGCACACGACATATACACCCAGCGCGTATCACCACTACATCACCCCCTCCCACATAGCTCGCAGCCGGCCCGGCTGCTAACAACAACCAACCACGACGATAAAACGACAACCAACAAAAAAAAACCCCATAACCCCCCGAGTGTGCCCCGTAACATAACACAACAACAACAACAACAAGAATAACTATGTACAGATTGACAATGAACGCGAAAAGTCAACAATAACACGATACGAGCAAATACGAAACGAACGCGCCCCACGTCCCTGCGACTACATGCAGTGACGAGGCGCTCCAGCTGCCCCGACTCCTCACGAGGCAGGTCATGCAAAGTAGCACGACCTGGCGCGAGTCCGTCTGGCTGGTCCATCGTATGGGGCGGGACACTGACGACCGTCCGGCGGTTCCGGCCGCTCCAGACGGCGCGGAACGGGCCTGAAAGGGCCGGCCCCGCCGCGGAGATCCGGCCGCCGGTGATCGGCAGCTGTCAGTTCCGAGACACCTGGGAGCAGATCAGGCGACAATACGTGTGGATCAGGCAGAGACATTTCCCCCTCTGGGTCGCCGGTCACGTCACACGCCCGGCCATCACGACACAAGGGGAGGCCATATGGAGGCGAGAACGGTTTCAGTCGGGAGGGGTGAACGTACCACCGGCGCTTTCCCCACTTTATCTGAACGCACTGGGGCCGTGCAACGCGCACGACCTCCACGGGTCCCCTCCACGGTCTCAACAATTTAGGCGACGTAGCCAAGGGTGCCTGAGGGCAATGCAGCCAGGCCCTGTCACCTGGTTTCCATTCATGCATGGACACCTTCCGTGCCCGCAACCGTTCATTAGCAATTTGGCGAGCCCGCGAATTAAGCCGTGCGGCCTCCCTCGCCTCTGTCAGTTTATGAATATTAAACTTAATATGTTCTGCCAAATTAGAATTAGTTCGTGGAGCGGACAGGCCAAGTTGCGTTTCTATTGGCGGGTCAGCTTCCCGACCGTACATCAAATAGAATGGGGAAAACCCCGTAGCTGCATGGGGGGCCATTCTATACGCGGCAAGGACTCCCGGGACCTGCAGGTCCCAATCTACATGTGCCTCGCACACCTGCTGGCACAGCATGGAAGTCAAGGTTTTGTGGAGTCTCTCCACCATCCCGTCAGTCTGCGGGTGGTACGGGGAGGTACGCACCTTCTTGGTACCCAACAGATCGCACACCTCTTGCAACAATTTACTCGAAAAATTTTTACCTTGGTCGGTCAGCAGGCGTTCGGGAGCCCCCTTGTCCAGGACATAGCCCTGGACGAAGGCATCCGTCACAGCCGCTGCCGACTGGTTAGCGAGAGGCCACGCCATAGGCCATCGGGTAAAGTATTCGACCCCCACTAACAAATATTTATTCCCTCTCGGCGTGACTGGGAAGGGCCCCAAAATATCGAGTGCAACGAGCTCGTTGGTACGCGAGACCTGAATAGATTGCAGCGGTGGATTAGCTGCCACGGCCGGTGGTTTACGCCTGGCGCACTCAACGCACCCCTTCAGAATATGCACCACATCACTTCCCATTCCCGGCCAGTAATAGTCACGCTGAAGCAGGGCAAGCGTCTTGTTAACTCCCAAGTGCAAGAGGCGTTCGTGTGCCGCCAAGACAACCCTCCCCCTCACAGCGGAAGGCACCACGAGTGCGTTCCGCCGGGACAAACTGTCCCATTTCAATAACACGCCCCGCTCAAGTACATAGGAGCCGGTACGCTCCTGGTCCCCCTCGGGACCCCCAACCTTGCGGCGCAATGCTAGCAGCGAGCTGTCCGCCATCTGGAGGCGGCCCCATTCGCTGAGCGACAGCGAGAGCAGCGAGTCCCGACCCTGAGAGGCAGTGGAATCATCCCCACTCGGTGCGCCCGCTGTCGCAGCCAGTGCCCCCATCTCCCCCGCAAGCGTCGGTTTACAGCGCGCCGATCCCGACAAACACGCGCATTCATCACAAGGCAACAACCGCGACAAGCAATCGGCATTCGTGTGTCGCAACCCCTTACGGTACGTAGTCGTAAACTGATAGTCCTGGAGGACTTCCAACCAACGCGACAACTGGCCCGAGGGCTGGGCGACCCTCAATGAATACTGTAGCGCCGCGTGGTCCGTTCGGACTGTAAAGTGACGACCATACAGATATGGCCTAAACTGCTGCACAAAAAAAACAATGGCAAGCAGCTCGCGACGGGTGACACAGTAGCGCTGCTCCGCCGGAGACAACACCCTACTACCGTAGGCGACAACTCTTTCGACCCCCCCAACGACTTGGGATAGCACCCCCCCAATGCCCGTGTTGCTAGCATCCGTGTCCAGCAAAAAGGGACTGGCAAAATCGGGATAACACAAGGGTGGGGCACCCACCAAGGCGTCCCGGAGGGAGCGAAACGCGGCCTCCTCCTCCGGTCCCCATTTGAACTTCACTCCTTTCGCCGTTAGAGCGTGCAAGGGTTTTGCAATAGTGGCGAAGTGCTCAACGAACCGCCGATAATAAGAAGCAAACCCGATGAAACTACGCACGTCGGAAACGGACGTAGGTGTCGGCCATGAACCGACACAATCCGTCTTCGCGGGATCGGTGGAGATCCCCGAAGAATCGACAATGTGACCCAAGTATCTAACGGACCTACGAAGGAGGTGACATTTGGCCGGTTTAAATTTCAACTTAGCCGATCGCATTCGCAAGAACACCCCTCTCAATCGCCGGAGGTGTTCCTCAAACGTTTTACTGAAAACAATGACATCGTCCATATAAATCAAGCATGTATCCCACTGCAAGCCCGACAAAACCAGCTCCATAAGTCGCTGAAACGTCGCTGGAGAGGAGTGAAGTCCCATGGGTAACCGGTTAAACTGGAACAGCCCCCCTGGAGTCCGAAATGCTGTCTTAGGTTTCGACTCTTCGTCGAGCGGCAACTGCCAAAACCCCGATAACAAATCAAGAGTCGAAAAATATCGCGCACCAGACAATGCATCGAGGGACTCATCCATCCTGGGGAGCGGATACGCGTCAGCCACAGAGATCTTATTCAGGCGACGGAAATCAACGCAGAATCGCAGGGACCCGTCCTGCTTCTTAACCAGCACAATAGGCGCTCCCCACGGGCTAGAGGAGGGTGAAATAATATCGGCTTCTAGCATATCGTTAACAGCCGACTGAACATGTTCCTTCTCCACGGGACTCAGTCGGAAGGGATTTAGCCTGACCGGCGCCGCATCGCCCGTTTCAATGTGATGGTGCAACAAATCCGTGCACCCAATGTCATACTTATGTTTACTGAATACATCAGAGAATTCAATGAGCAACTCGCGCAGCGCACCCAACTGCGCCGCCGACAAATCGTCCGAGGCGGCACATAACGAATGGACCCACTCAAGGTCTTCCCTTGGCTCAACGTTCCGCGCGGGGCTCGAGCCCACCTGCGCAACCAACCCATCATCCCCAGGAACCTGCGCCGCGTGAGCCAGCACGGTGCCCTGCGGGATGACAGCTGGTCGCGACCCCGCGTTCAAAACCATCACAAACGGATCCCTGTCAGCCCGCACCAAAGTGTGAGCCACCGATAAATCAAGACCCCCGACAGCCTTGTTAGAAGGACCCAAAAGCATACTCTGTCCCGAAGCCTCCCTCACCCATGGTTTTCGCAACCGGAGGGGAATCAACATCTGTGAACCCGGGGGCACTTGCACTGTCTGCGTCGCCACCGCTTGTATCGTAGCGCACGCCGTCCGAATGTCAGTAGGGCCCGTCAAAAATGAAATCCGGCGACCCGATGGCAGTTCAATGCATCGTTGATCGATAAGAATTTTAATGGGCATTTTAGCCAAAAAGTCAGTGCCCAAAAGACACGGAACTGCCAAGGAAGACGAAACGAAAACGGGTCCCGATAATTTGATATCTCCAATGCAAATGGACGCCCTAACCTGACCGATAATGCCCAACGATCCCCCATTAGCGGCGTAAAATGGCACATCCACTGGAAGCAGCGGACGACATTGGACTGGAAGAATATTATAAATGAGGTCCGATATAATAGTTGCCGATGCCCCCGTGTCCACTAACACCCTAATCTCAACCCCATCAATAGATCCCGTAACAACGGACGAACCCGCCGAAGCAGCCACAATTCTATGCCCCAATTCCGCCCATTCAATGTCGCCCTGGTCCCGGCCGAACCCCCCTCGCCGAACCGAATCCCCGAACCTTAACCGGCCCTCCTCCGCCGCAACGCGGCGTCCCATGTGTGCCGAATAAACAGGCCGAGCGTGTGAGGTGCCGCGACTTGCCGGGGATTGTAGAGATGACTTGGGCTCTCGGTCGTCGTCCAGCCGAGCTCCCATGGCGCGCTGCCGCGGAGCGCGGCACCCGGACGCCACGTGGCCCCGGAGGCCGCAGTTATAGCACGTGACGAGGGTCGGAGTAGATCTTGGTTGCTCCGACTTTCGGCCCGATCGCAGAGGCGACCGGGCCCCCGGCCTCCAGTCCCCTGGTCGTCCCGTGGCGAACGCCTCCTCTCGTGGGCTGACGACTTGGGGTTCGGCGACCACCAACCCCGGGGCTGCGACGACAGCAGCGTTGCAACCAACGCCTTGCTTCCGTTGTAGGGCCTCGTGCGCTTGAATACTCGTGGCGACTCTCAAAGAAGAAATATCAATGTCGTCAGCTGTGTTGATAGGGACCCCCAGGTCCTGCGCCAACTTGAGCAGCTGCTCCAAAACCATCGCGTCTTGGCCCTCCTCGTCCATCCGAGGGAACGCAGCATCAGCAAGAGCCAGCAACGCCGTGCGATAGGCCAGCGCGGTCTCCGTGGCCGCTTTCCGTCTTGCGTAGAACTGATGGCGGCATGTAGAGGGAGGCCCGTAGACCCTGGCCAACAACCCCAGCGCATCCTTCAGCGTGGAGCGGTCCGACTTCCGTGCAGCCCTGAAGGCCGCGAGCGCATCGTCGTCCAGCATGGCGGGCAATGCCCGCAGCGCCGTAGCATCGGACCACGCTGACATCTCTTGATGCGCCAAAAACCTTCGCTGAAATTGGCCCCAGTCTCCGCCTTCCGCCTTGAAGGCTGACAACGTGGGCAGGCGCTGCTGAAAAATGAAGTCATCCGCCTCGTGGTTCCTCTCCGCCTGTCCGTCGGTGTCTAAGATGGCGGCTCCAGCAGCAGACGTAAGATGGCGGACCCCCTCGCGCGCTGATGAAGTCGATGCGCGCGCTTGGGAACCCACCACCACGTGGCGCTCGCCGTTCCCGCCAAAAGTAGGCCCAGGCGCAATGGCGGGAATCCCCCATTCGTTTTGGCGGGAATCTGCGGGGCGACCTTGTAAAATGTCCCCCACCGTCCCCGCTCCTCCCGACGAGCTGATCTCCGCCAAGATGGACGCGGCGGCGAGCAGCAGCTCCGCCAGTCGGGAGTGCGCCTCACGAAGCCCGGCGTCTGTCCCCGGTCGCTCGGCCGGCGCCGTCGACGGACCCTGCAGCGTGGGCAAGTCTTCTTCCTCACCCCCCGCCACCAGCGGCTCCGAGTCGTCCAGGTCTTCCTCGCGGTCAATCCCGTGGGTCCTACGGGTCTTCCTCGTCTCCATACTTGGAAGCCCGTTTCACTTCTGACGCCAGATGAAGTATTGGAAAATGACGGCAGGAAACTCCTTGACGGGAACACACTTCTTTTATTAAATCTTGACTTGTAACAATACAACGCGTGGCCTCTCTTCTTCACACCGCACTTCTCTTGACTCAGGATTCTGTGCTGCCGGCTCTCTGTGCCTCGTGTAGACTCCGCGCCTCGGCTACACTCTTCTCTCGCCTCGTGTAGACTCTGCGCCTCTGCTACACTCTTCTCTCTCTCCTCGTGTAGACTTTGCCTCTCTCTCGCTGGCTACACCGTATGCATACTCGGCTCGTGCAGACCGTTCTCTCTCGCTGGCTACACCGTATGCATACTCGGCTCGTGCAGACCGTTCTCTCTCGCTGGCTACACCGTATGCATACTCGGCTCGTGCAGACCGTTCTCTCTCGCTGGCTACACCGTATGCATACTCGGCTCGTGCAGACCGTTCTATCTCGCTGGCTACACACTATACATTACTCAGCTCGTGTAGACCTTTCTATCTCGCTGGCTACACACTATACCTTACTCTCTTCTACTCTCCATTTCTCTCCTCTCCGGGCTCTATCTCTACACCTTCGTCTTCATTCTTAGATGGTTCCACTTCTGCCCCTTGCTCCTCTGTGCATCACCTTATATACCCCTTCTTCCCGGGAGACGGAGCGGATGCGGACCTCAACGTCGGCACCGCTCCTCCGTTACCCAATCCCCACGCGCTATCCCCACGATCCGGTTCCGCTCAGCGCGTGTTTCCACTCTCCGACCAATCACACCGCGCTGCTACCCGATCACTCCCTCTGGGCGCGTCACCGGCACACAGCCAATCAGCAGCACTACCCCCACTCGCGCACTGACGCCTGCTCCTCCCCGTCAGCGCGCGTCACCGCACACACACCCGTACATACGCGCTGGCACACGACATATACACCCAGCGCGTATCACCACTACACATTCACTATGTTATCATAATTGCATTTATATTGTGCTTGCTTAATTGCCTCGGCAATTCGGAGTTTTGCATCGTATCTCTTTTCAAACACTCCAAGAGCATCCCAAGTAGCAGCTGCCCCTGTGTGGCACAAGGTGGTGGCCCTGCACCGGCCTGCATGTGAACAAGAGCCTGTCAGTAGGGGGCGATGGTTGATGTGGCATCTCGGTTGTGGAGTTTGTAGGTAATGTTTAGAATTTTTATCAATTTTGACCCAGACGCCAGCATGCAATGGCCTACTCGTTTTGAATGGTGCATTAGTATGTGGTACATACACTGTTAAGCAGACGGTGCGTATTGTTTTAATTAGCTTCTTGTTAATAGGATGTAACCTAATGCAGTATATTTCAGTGCAGTCATTCAATTTTGTTAATATGCCTGTCACGAATTTAAATTAATACTTGTCTGATGGTGTGCGTACATGTAACCTTTTGTCTATAAGGGTCAAACATTGATTAAGTGATGTTAGGACAAAGTGTGTGTTTTGCAAGTAACCTGTACAGATCACTCAGGTGAGACTCATTGTTCTTGTGATACAGGTCAAAGGGTACTTTTGTGTTTTCAGGAAGCATCTCCCTCTGGAGCAACTCATTGTCTTTGAAATAGGGAGCACACTCGGATCATTCATCAGTTACAAGGCATACCACTAAAGTTACACGTAGAGGAGATACATTCTCAACAACACGAATTATAATTTTGTATTACGTGTTGACGTAGATTTTGTCGAATTAGGACGAGAAATGGCCCTTGCCGATTAACGTCTGGATGTTCACAACCATGGGTTGAAGCAAGCCTGACCGCCTGCGGTGCCCCTCGCAACGATTTATGGCCTTGGGCCAGGAAAGTCACGAAAAAATTGCACACGAATGACGCATCCACGCAAGCACCCGATGCTCCGTTTTGAAGTTTTAAAATGAAACAACTTTGAATTGTATTATGTTTTGAATTGTGTTTCTTCAATAAAAGCTTGTATTATTTTACATCTGGAAGACTTAATTGAAAACGACATTTCGTGTGAATGTTCTCTCGTCGTTAAGTAGATGGCCTTGCCGGGGATTCGGTTCGATGCGGACTTTCACCTGGTTGGGATCGCGGGATTGAGAGGAGGCGACACAGAGCTGGCCGTGCGAGAAGACTGCCGTCTGCAGATCGATTCCAACGTGATCGAACGTCTGTCCCTGTGCCTCCGTCGTTCATGCAGGGGGCGCGTAGGGTTATAGCGCCCCCTGCATGAAAACGACGGAAAGTGCAGCATTCATCACAGATTAATTCTAGATTTGAAGCTTTCGTGACTGCAAGGATTCATATTCTTAGTTCTTTCTGTAAAGTCACGTAGGTTAAAAATGAAATCAAAATTAAGAATTTTAAGAAAGAACTAAGAACACAGATAGATAAAGTTGTGCGCTTATATAAAAGAGCATCGCCAGTGGGTTTTCAAAGTACCTTCGTCTTGCAGAAATCAATTTCGCGTGAGCCCTCCCCATTACAACAATGCTCAGCTGTAGCTCACGTGACTTCTGCCGCGACAATGTCTGGATGTTTTCGCCTGAGGACGACCGCTCGTGTTGCGATCGAAACTTCGTCATTTATTTATTCTACCTACGTGACTACCGAAAGAACCAAAGAGTATGAAAGACGTCTTGTCTGCTGATGTTGTTCATGTCCGTGTACATCGATATCCCACATTGCTTACACCAGAGGTGTGGACTCGAGTCATGTGACTTGGACTCGAGTCAGACTCGAGTCATGAATTTGATGACTTCAGACTCGACTCGACAAAATGTACAAAGACTTGCAACTCGACTTGGACTTTAACATCAATGACTCGTGACTTCACTTGGACTTGCGCCTTTTGACTCGAGAAGACTTGCTACTTCCCATGAAAACTGGGGGAAAAAATGTTCACACGACCGCGCCACTCTCAGTTTATCTGCATCTGTGAAAAAAATGTGCACCACCTGTATGCATGCAGAGAGCACGCGCGCTGCCTGCACGACATCCAATCACTGTAGTCCCACGTTGTTTTGATTGGACAGCATCTAAGCAGGCACATTGCAAGACAACCAATGAAGCGCAACAAGCAACAACGCGCCAGTTGGCAAAATGATACCGAAGATAGTTTCTTTTGGCTATAAAAATTACGATGTAGTCGACAAAAAACGAGTTGCAATTTGCAAAACATGCGGGTCGAAGATTACAGACGGTGCTGCCACAACGTCTAACTTTGTTCGACACCTGAAGTTGCACAACGAAAGGTAAGTTTTGAACGAATGCTAAGCACCTTATCGGATGTACCATAACTTACTAGCTGCTGCATATTTACTGTATCAACGAGACAGTAAACGCACGTCTCCCTTGGGGTTAATGCTTACAAAAATAGGGATTTTTGAACCCCGATTATATGAGGTACATGAGTGTAGCACACTCAGATGGAAAACCTCTTCAACATCATGTCAACGTCCGTTTAAAAGTATCATTTCTACCTTGCTGCTAGACGGATAAACACAAATGTATATCTCAGTCTCTCCAACACACATGAGACAAAAACAGGCCTTCCAGTTTTACTCTTTCAATCGTTCAGTTTCAGAGTGGCTGGTGTGCTGCCTCATTGAGGTCGTTTATGTAATTTTGGTTAATCACAACTAAGCTGAACTGTCGCTGAAGACATAAACTATCACAATTAAACAATGAATGAGGCAGCAGTAGACCTGCAATTGCTGTGTGATGCAGCAAGGCACCATGGAATCTGGTGTGCAGGAAAGAGTGAACTATAAAGCAGGGGTTCCCAAACTTTACCATGACAAGGCCCCCCATATACCAGTAGATTCCAGCCAAGGCCCCCCTGACATGGGCCGTGCCACACTCTTTTTTCTGTGCACCTCCTTTCACAACTCGATGGAGTTGGTGCATCCCTAAACCCATCCAAGTACAACAGGAAACATAGTAAGACATATACACTGTAAAGAGGAAAATGATGACACAGTCACAAGATCCACCATTAGCCTTCCCTTTTCATATCATGCCCAAACAGCAGGCAGCGCATGGACATAGCGTGCTACCGTAGTCTAGGTCTGTGAAGCAGCGCACCACTGGGATATATACAGTATATAATAAAATAATAACGATTATAGTAGTAATGTTCAGAGATGCAATAGATTATTATAGTGCAGTTCTTAACTAATGGGGATATTGTTTAGCTTATTTTTGGTTTAATTTGGTTTATTTTACTTATTTAATTTATTCAATTATTTTGTTTTGCTATACTTTTCATACCAACTTGCCATGGCCCCCCTAGCACCCCCTCGCGGCACCCAGGGGTCCCCGTCCCCACTTTGAAAACCACTGCTATAAAGCATATGACTTCAGTTTCTTGAGGGAAAGGGCTTTCTTATGACTTTTGAACAGAGGTGGGACAAAGTCATTGTTATGCAAGTCCAAGTCGAGTCGCAAGTCATCAAATTCATGACTCGAGTCTGACTCGAGTCCAAGTCACATGACTCGAGTCCACATCTCATAGGTGGGACAAAGTCATTGTTATGCAAGTCCAAGTCGAGTCGCAAGTCATCAAATTCATGACTCGAGTCTGACTCGAGTCCAAGTCACATGACTCGAGTCCACACCTCTGCTTTTGAAGCAGTGAAAATATTCTTAATATTGCATACACTGAAACTGAAATGTATTATCGTATACCGTAGTGTACAATAGACAATGAATA
Source organism: Lampetra fluviatilis (assembly GCF_964198595.1). NCBI lineage: Eukaryota > Metazoa > Chordata > Hyperoartia > Petromyzontiformes > Petromyzontidae > Lampetra > Lampetra fluviatilis. Next base: position 13,802,004 of record NC_136296.1, read on the forward strand.
TTAACACAACAACATTGATATGAGTAAAGAGTAGTTTCAAATACAACATGTGTGGCTATAAGGGATTTTCTGACATCTGTTTCATATTCTTTTCTGTTACAGGTATGAAGAATACCAGATGAACAAAAGCATCGTAGATGAACCACAACAGCCTTCAATCTCACAATTCCTGGACACTCGTGTAGGGCGTTACAGCATGAGCCACCCACAGCAGAAGGCCATCTCCAATGCGATACTGTCTGACTTGATTATTGATTGCAATTTTCCTCTATCTATTGTGGAAAATAAGAGCTTTCGTCACTTTCTGGCTGTGCTGGACAGCAAGTATACCCCAGTCTGTCGCCGAACGCTGACCACAAAAACAGAGAGCCTTGCTGAGGAGAGACGTTCAAAGTTAAAAACTCAATTGAGCAACACTGACCATGTTTCAGTCACTGTGGACATTTGGTCTGATCGAAAGATGAGGGGATTCCTTGGTGTCACTGTGCACTGGATGGAGAGAGATGCAGAGAGGGTACAGCTAAAGACAAATCTCTTGGCCTGCAACCGCTTCAAAGGCTCTACACAGCGGAGCGCATCTGTGACCAATTTGAGGCAATATGTGATGAATACAACATCAAAGCTAAATTGGACTATATCATTAGTGACAATGCTGCTAACATGCGCAAGGCATTTACGGTCTGCTTCCCCAGCGAACAGGAGGAAGATGATGATGCTGGAGATAATCTTGATGATCCTGAGCTATGGCATGACTTAACCCTAGAAGACCAGCAAACCGTCGATGCTGCTATGGCAAAGAAACAGCGCCTGCAGTGTTTTGCACACACATTGCAGCTGGTGGTGGGAGACGGTTTGAAAGAAACAAAAGCGGCATGTCCTTCTCTCTCCAAGTTATCAAAACTTAGCTCCCTGCTCCACACAAGCACAACGTTTAAATACATATTCGATGGTGAATTTGGGGAGCACAGAGGCATCCCTGCTGCAGTGAGCACGAGGTGGAATTCTACACTGCGGCAGGTGAAAGCAGTCCTTCATTGTGATCAGCAAAAGCTCTGCGCAGTTCTTGAGAAGGCCGGGCATAAAGAACTGTCATTCACACTACGAGAGTGGAATCTGCTGAAGGAGTTGGTGGACATCTTGAAACCGTTCGGAGAAGCAACTGATTTGACACAGGGGGAGAAAGTCATTACAATCAGTGCAGTTGTTCCATCCGTCTTGTCCCTCAATCACCATCTTGGGAAGCTGAAGCCTCAAGTTCGTTTCCTGAGCGGCCTGGTCAGAGGTCTGCAGGCATCCCTGGAAAAAAGATTTCTTGGGATCTTCATTAATGTGAAAATGGCCTAGTCTCAAGAAGGGATCACTGCCCCCTTTTCAGACACAGTCTACCTGAAAGCAGCTGCCTTGGATCCAGCCTTTTGTCTGCTGTGGATTGAGCCCCATGTGCTGGTCAACCGTGACATCAAGGCAGAGGTGGCACAACGAGTTAAAGGTAAATCTTATTGACTTGCAATGCAACTTAAATGCAACGTAAAATAATTTGATCTTAATTTGATCTAGGATCTAATGTGATATTAATCTGACTTTAACAATAATAACAATTTTCAGTCTTGCACAGTATCATCAACATCAGTAATGGTAATAAGAGCTCTTTTGTTTCTGCTGTTGTGACACGTTTTTTTAGAATTGATCCTGAAAGATGCTGCAGAGACGGAGCAACCTGTGCCTGTGCCGGTGCCTGCTGAAGAAGAACTAGCGGACATGGAAGGAGAAGGGCTGTTTGCTGCATACCATAAGAGGCAGAAAAGGGATGTTGGGACCCCACCAGCAGTACAGCTAAGTCACTACATTGACATGGCAGAAGGACAGAATGCCCTTTTGTTCTGGGCACTGAACAGTAAGACTCTTCCTTCACTCTTTCAAGTAGCCATCCGAGTCTTGGCAGTGCCTGCTTCTAGTGGTCCAGTGGAGCGAGTTTTCAGCCATGGTGGCATCATTCTGCGCCCCCATCGTGCACAAATGACTGACAGACTTTTGGCCAATTTGATCTTTTGCAAATGCAATGCAGTGTAGGGGCCTCCCTCCACCTGTCCACAGCACGCATGCGCACACACACTCACTCTCTGCTCATCACCTGTCCACACAGCTCTCTCTCATACACACCAGTCTCTATGGAGGCATTCCAATTATATTATCAGGTTGGTCCAGTTTTTCAGAAGTGATAATTTTGAGGAGTGAGGATTTTATTGATGACATGTTTAAAAAAGTTTAGGCTAAAAGAACCCATGTCTATTTGAAAGTTAAACTGTTTTGCAATATGAGGTCAATGCAATACAGGACTGAAGCTGCTGTGCATTGTTCTAGTGCAATATGCTGTTGAAATTGTATAAAAAGAGGTTTAAATAAATACAAATCTTACAGACATACATGATTTGTATAAATTTTATTTCTGTGGTAAGAGGACTTGAAATGACTCGAAACTAAAATGGTAGGACTTTGGACTCGACTTGAGACTTGCAGGCTTTGACTTCTGACTCGACTTGGGACTTGCCTCATCTTTGACTCGACTTGACTCGGGACTCGAGAGCAAAGACTTGAGACTTACTTGTGACTTGCATAACAATGACTTTGTCCCACCTCTGGCTTACACTACACACCACACACAATGAAATAGAAACTAGAACGACTTCCGGGGATGGGCAAAGATCGAGGAATCTCTTTCAATGGAGCGAGTTCAGTGAGTTCGATTCAACATCTCTGTGCGTCTGTGTCTCTGTTCGCCTCTGTGTGTCTCTCTCTGCCTGTCTCTGTGTCTATGTCGTCTCTGTATCTCTCTCTGTTCCTCTTGTCTGTCTGTCCGCCTGTCTTGTCTGTCTGTGTGTGTCTATCAGCGTCTGTCCAACCGCAGTCAACGACTGTCAGTAGCAGCAGGCGCCCGTTCAACTCCCACGACTACACGCCACTCAAACTTGCTCCCAACACACAAAGACAAAGATCCCCCGTGTAGCCTGCACAGAATGATGGGGCAAGTGCTATTAGCGAGCACCTATTAAGGGTGGGACGGCACACGAGGGGAGGTTGGGTGGCCAGCACCACGCCCGGCCGCCTTTGTCTCCCCAGTGCTAGCGATGTTGACACACCGCACCGGGTACTCGTTTGAGGCTGAGTCGACGTAGGGGAGGCTCAGGACCGGCTCAGAAAGTCGTCACTGGCGGTGTTGGCCACGAGCGGGAATGGAACTCGGCTGGTCGGTGCGGAGCGCAGCGCTCACCACGACACTGCCAACAACAACAAACTTGAACTCTGACCCCGCCCTCTGACGTCCCTGCTCAGCGTGACGTCATCGGCGTCAAATGCCAGGGGGAGGTGTGCCTCGCTAGTGACGTCATGTCACCTACCCCGACCACCGCGCTCTTGAGCGTGACGTCACTTTCGCTCGGCCGCAGCCGATGTCTGTTCCAGTGCCAATCCTTATTTGGGCAAAGCTACGCCCGGTGACTGGCGGCTCATTAACATAATGTGTTCGCGAAAGTCGTCGCGGGTTTATTGTGACGGGTTCCGCATCCACGGCCCATCCCTCCATGTTTGGGTCGGGCTCATTAACATAATTTATTTATGTTACAGAGCCGCTCGTTGTGGGAGGAGAGTGTCTTTTCCTGTAAGTGACGTCATGTCACCTCCTGCTTCGTGACGTCACGATGTAACAGGAAGTTACCGCTCCGCGCTCGCACTGAAATCCGAGGTGAGAAATTCTCATCGCGGTTGTTGTGGTTGTTGTTGTGGTGGTTGTTGTTGTGGTGGTTGTTGTTGTGGTGGTTGTTTACCGAGGTAGAGCCTCGCTCTCTCTCTCGTAGGAATGTCAATTAAGTAGCAGCGAGCATGGAAGCGATGTCCAGGGTGGGACTTTACAACGCGGGGCCTTGCCTCCTGCCCTCGCCTGATCGCGTTTGCTTCAATTCTCTCGCTTAAGTTTAATTTGTCTTCACACGGATCGCCACTTTGTAACTTAGTTAAAATATTCTATACTAACACAGTTTTTTTTTCATTTTTTACCAGGCCAAGCCCGCTTGAACAGCTGTACCGCTCTTGTTTTCAGAAGCGACCTGCCCACAACAACAATAACAAGGTGAGGTTTGTCAACAGCGTGGCGGTGTTCACTCGAGACGCGTGGTGGTGTTCACTCTAGACGCGTGGTGGTGTTCACTCTAGACACGTGGTGGTGTTCACTCTAGACGCGTGGCGGTGTTCACTCTAGACGCGTGGCGGTGTTCACTCTAGACACGTGGCGGTGTTCACTCTAGACGCGTGATGGTGTTCACTCTAGAGACGTGGTGGTGTTCACTCTAGACGCGTGGCGGTGTTCACTCTAGACGCGTGGCAGTGTTCACTCTAGACGCGTGGCGGTGTTCACTCTAGACGCGTGGCGGTGTTCACTCTAGACACGTGGCGGTGTTCACTCTAGACACGTGGTGGTGTTCACTCTAGACGTGTGGTGGTGTTCACTCTAGACGCGTGGTGGTGTTCACTCTGGACACGTGGTGGTGTTCACTCTAGAAGCGTGGTGGTGTTCACTCTAGACGCGTGGCGGTGTTCACTCTAGACACGTGGTGGTGTTCACTCTAGACGTGTGGTGGTGTTCACTCTAGACACGTGGTGATGTTCACTCTAGACGTGTGGTGGTGTTCACTCTGGACGCGTGGTGGTGTTCACTCTAGACACGTGGTGGTGTTCACTCTAGACGCGTGGCGGTGTTCACTCTAGACACGTGGTGGTGTTCACTCTAGACGTGTGGTGGTGTTCACTCTAGACACGTGGTGGTGTTCACTCTAGACGTGTGGTGGTGTTCACTCTAGACGCGTGGTGGTGTTCACTCTAGACGTGTGGTGATGTTCACTCTGGACGCGTGGTGGTGTTCACTCTGGACGCGTGGCGGTGTTCACTCTAGACGCGTGGCGGTGTTCACTCTAGACGCGTGGCGGTGTTCACTCTAGACGCGTGGCGGTGTTTACTCTGGACGCGTGGCGGTGTTCACTCTGGACGCGTGGTGGTGTTCACTCTAGACGCGTGGCGGTGTTCACTCTAGACGCGTGGCGGTGTTCACTCTAGACGCGTGGCGGTGTTCACTCTAGACGCGTGGCGGTGTTCACTCTGGACGCGTGGCGGTGTTCACTCTGGACGCGTGGCGGTGTTCACTCTAGACGCGTGGCGGTGTTCACTCTAGACGCGTGGTGGTGTTCACTCTAGACGCGTGGTGGTGTTCACTCTAGACGCGTGGCGGTGTTCACTCTAGACGCGTGGTGGTGTTCACTCTAGACACGTGGCGGTGTTCACTCTAGACGCATGGCGGTGTTCACTCTAGACACGTGGCGGTGTTCACTCTAGATGCGTGGTGGTGTTCACTCTAGACGCGTGGTGGTGTTCACTCTAGACGCGTGGTGGTGTTCACTCTGGACGCGTGGTGGTGTTCACTCTAGACACGTAGTGGTGTTCACTCTAGACACGTGGCGGTGTTCACTCTAGACGCGTGGCAGTGTTCACTCTAGACGTGTGGTGGTGTTCACTCTGGACGCGTGGTGGTGTTCACTCTAGACACGTGGTGGTGTTCACTCTAGACGCGTGGCGGTGTTCACTCTAGACACGTGGTGGTGTTCACTCTAGACGCGTGGTGGTGTTCACTCTAGACGCGTGGTGGTGTTCACTCTAGACGTGTGGTGGTGTTCACTCTGGACGCGTGGTGGTGTTCACTCTAGACGCGTGGCGGTGTTCACTCTGGACGCGTGGCGGTGTTTACTCTGGACGCGTGGCGGTGTTCACTCTAGACGCGTGGCGGTGTTCACTCTAGACGCGTGGCGGTGTTCACTCTAGACGCGTGGCGGTGTTCACTCTAGACGCGTGGCGGTGTTCACTCTGGACGCGTGGCGGTGTTCACTCTGGACGCGTGGCGGTGTTCACTCTAGACGCGTGGTGGTGTTCACTCTAGACGCGTGGTGGTGTTCACTCTAGACGCGTGGCGGTGTTCACTCTAGACGCGTGGCGGTGTTTACTCTAGACGCGTGGCGGTGTTCACTCTAGACACGTGGCGGTGTTCACTCTAGACGCATGGCGGTGTTCACTCTAGACACGTGGCGGTGTTCACTCTAGATGCGTGGTGGTGTTCACTCTAGACGCGTGGTGGTGTTCACTCTAGACGCGTGGTGGTGTTCACTCTGGACGCGTGGTGGTGTTCACTCTAGACACGTAGTGGTGTTCACTCTAGACACGTGGCGGTGTTCACTCTAGACGCGTGGCGGTGTTCACTCTAGACGCGTGACGGTGTTCACTCTAGACGCGTGGCGGTGTTCACTCTGGACGCGTGGTGGTGTTCACTCTAGACGCGTGGCGGTGTTCACTCTAGACGCGTGGCGGTGTTCACTCTAGACGTGTGGTGGTGTTCACTCTAGACGCGTGGCAGTGTTCACTCTAGACGCGTGGCGGTGTTCACTCTAGACGCGTGGCGGTGTTCACTCTAGACGCGTGGCGGTGTTCACTCTCTGCATGTGGAGTGGGGACAACCGGGGGATCTGGAGGGAAATCCACGCGACCACGGGGAGAGAGAGAGAGAGACGCAAACTCCAAATATACAGCAGGCGTCAGGGTCGGGATCGAACCCACAATTTCCTGTATGCCTGGAGAGGTAGTTAACACCACGGGGAGAGAGAGACACAAAGCCTCGGCTGTGTTGATTGATCCTCAATGAATTACTTGGTGGAGTGAGGAAGCATTAATACTGAGCAGGTGAAGGTGGCCAGGCGTGGGTTTGGACACACCACCACCTGTGAACCATGCCAGTGTGTGACGGTGGTGGAGCCAGTGGGGGTGGGGTGGCACGTGCCCCTCCAACGATCCCATCTAAATCCCTAATTTCGATAGGATCATTGGGGTTTATTAGTAACTAGCTTCACTACCCGGCTTCGCCCGGGACTTGGATTCTTGTCTTGGATAAATTTAATATTCCCTTATATTTCACTGAAAACCCCTGAAAAAAATGTATGCTTGTGTAATGCGGGCGTAAGCGACCTTCCGGATGTGACGTCACGGGGAGGCGGAGCCAGGTGACGTGGGTGAAAAGGTTGGGGTCCTTAAGTGGGTAAACCGGAAGGAGAAGGCAGTCGGGGTGTGAATGGAAAAGAGTGGGGCCGCGCGGGCGAACGTGAGGAGGGGGCACCGTTGGCCAGCGGGAGCCAACCCCGGAGAATAGCAGGGAGCTAAAGGGTGGTGAGAAGCTGCGGAGAGTACAGCCAGGAAGGCTGTGTGTTAGAGGCAGCGGTGTGGCTGCAGAGAGTCGCAGGAGCAGGAAGGCTGTGTGTCGGAGGCAGCGGTGTGGCTGCAGAGAGTCGCAGGAGCGACGAAGAGAGAGAGAGACAGCACGAGGCTGTCAGCGCTGCGGAGTAAGCAAGAGGGAGAAGAGCACCAGCGATTACAGCCAGGGGGGCTGAGAGTGAGTAACAGCAGCGGAGCTGCTGTGGGGGCTACAGGAGCGACAGAGGCCAACAGAGGGGCTGCTGGTGGAGAAGAGAGAGACATCGGAGTCAGCACTGTGGGGACTGAGCAAAGAGGAGACAGCCGTGTGGGTAATACAGTACGGACCAAATAAAGGACACTGAGCCAGAGATCGTGGTCAAGTCCTTTATTACACTGGTGCCAGAAGTGAAACGGCATGTCGAAGCAAGTGAGGAAGAAGATTACTCTGCCGCCAGCATCAGCTTCATCGTCCGACGACGACGAATTCCCTCCGACCATGGATCCTGCTGGGGTGGTGGAGGAGAGCTCTGCTGAAGCGAGCATGGGGACGGGTGTGGAAGATGTCGGCGCGATGGCGGGGCCGTCAACATCATCGGACGCTGATCAGAGATGGCAACAGATGGCGGTGCAACTGGAGGCACTCAAGGACGTCCTGGCGCAGCTATGTCAACTCGTCACGCCGAGGACGACGGAGGAAGCTGAAGGTGCTCCACGGGCCGCCACGTTGCCTGCCCTGCCGCCGCCATTAGCCACGCGGTAAGAAGCCGCCATCTTGCGCGTCCCGCGGCGCCAAACCGCCATCTTGGACACGCCGCGGGCCGACGCCTTTTTGAATTTGCCTCCAGAACAACCAACAATTGAAGAGAACGTGAAGAGGAGTCGGAGTCGCCACCTCACCACAGTTAAGGAATTCTCCATCGGGGGCGATTGGAGCGCTTTCGCCTGCCGATTCTTGGCGGCGGTGCGTTCCGCAAGATGGACCGATGCTGAGGCCTTGGAAGTGTTGCCGACTCTACTGGACGATGAATCTGTTCGATTTTTCCGTTCCATAACGGCCGACAAAAAGAAGACCTTATGCGGAGTTTTTGAAGAAATGGCCGACGCTTATGAGCCACCTGACGATGCGCATCGGCGATTCGCTCAACGACAGCGAGCACCCGAGGAATCGCCCGTGGCGTTCAGAGGTGCGGTGCTGGAGCTGGCCATGGCAGCTTATCCGGAGACGCCACAGGACCTGCTCGAGCCTCTCATATTAGGCAAAATGCTGGAGCTGTCTCGGGATCTGGGGATCCCCATGCCTGTGTGTGGGCATGAGAAGCTCACTTCCCGAGCGGCAGCAAAGTGTCTGGATGCGTAGTTTAATCTCCGTCGCTGGAAGCAAGTGGCGGCATGGACGGGTGGGCCCGTCAAGGAAGGAGGCGCGATGGGGTGGGACCCCACAAAGGCGGTCTATGTGCCGGATGAGCGGGGTCCTCGGGAGCTGACGGCCGCCTCCTCTCCATGGTCGGGACGCGGAGGCCCTGGTCCGCGCGCTACGCCATCGGAACGGGGCCGCCGGGATGCAAGACCTGCGCTTCGGCGCAACGATGCCGACTGCTTCCGCTGCGGCCGTAGGGGCCATTACGCCAAGGATTGCTGGGCCCGCTTCCCGGGTCCGCCGCAGCAGGAGGTTTCTGTACCGGACAAGACGCCCAAAGACCCTCCGAAACAGGCATGTCGGCACACACCAGACGCCCGGCAAGGCTTTGCACCTCACCCATCACCTTCGTTGCGCGACCCTATTGTTGTTATTCATGATAGGCCATCGACGGGGCCTTGTCGCTCGGTGACGCAGTGGCGCAAATTGGCGCGGAGAGTCGTCGCGGCCGCTACGGGTTCGTCCACTGTACCGGGGTCTATACAAGGGGTGGACGTGCGCATTTTGGTCGACTCTGGAGCGTCTGCGACTATTATATCGGATGTCATTTTCCATCTGTTGGGCATCCCGCCGGGGGCTGTGCGCCCCGTTTATGGGTCGTGCGTCGCTGCGAACGGGGGTAGTATGGGTATCGTGGGCCAGGTGGATGCTAAGATATCTATTGGGGATGTGTCGGCTTCGGGTGTTGTGTTAATATCAAGATCTTTGGCGGTTCCTTGCTTATTAGGCACCGATTTTTTGGCTAGAATGCCCATTTTGATCAAAATCAATGAGAATTGTATTGAATTGCCGGGTGGCCGTCAAATATCGTTTCTGCCGTCGCCCTGGGGGCGACCTGCTTCGGCCGTACAGGTGCAGGCGCTGTCCGTCGCATCTGTGGACATCCCACCTGGTTCACAGATGCTTATACCCTTGCGGTATCGGAAGCCCCTGCCTAATCGTCTCGGAGCAGTAGGGGTCTTGTTGTCGCCATCCGCCACGATAACAACAGGATTGGCGTTAGTTGGGGCACAGACCATTGTCCGGCCGGATCAATTACCGTTTTTACAGGTGCTTAACGCGGGGGTGGAAAACATCCGTGTTCCGGCCGGTACGGTTGTGGCACATGCCACTACGGCGTTTGCGACGCACGATTGTCCGCATAGCCGGGGAGTGGTCGCTGGTGTTTCCGAGCCGAGGGGTTCGGATAATCGTTGGATTGCTAACTTATGTGACGAAAATTCTTCCCTGTCCGTGGAGCAACGTGATGCGCTGCGTACATTGTTGTTGACATATTCGGATGTGTTCAGCTCCGATGATTTGGATCTGGGCCGCACATCGTTGCTTTCCCATCACATTGAGACGGGCGACGCTGCCCCTATTCGATTAAATTCGCATCGGATGAGTCCTGCGGAGCGAGAACACATTCGGGGGGCAGTAGAAGGCATGTTGGCTGCGGACATCATATCGCCATCTAACAGCCCATGGGGCGCTCCTGTGGTCTTGGTTAAGAAAAAGGATGGCAACTTGCGATTTTGTGTTGATTTCCGGAAATTGAATAAGATATCGGTGGCAGATGCGTACCCCCTGCCGCGTATGGACGACTCCCTTGACGCATTGTCGGGGGCTAAGTTCTTTTCCACACTGGACCTCTCTTCGGGATTTTGGCAGCTCCCCCTTGACGAGTCCTCACGGGAGAAAACCGCTTTCCGTACGCCGCAGGGGTTATTTCAATTTAACTGCCTCCCGATGGGATTGAATGCGGCCCCTGCCACATTTCAAAGATTGATGGAGCTCGTTTTGATGGGGTTGCAGTGGGAGACGTGTCTTATATATTTGGACGATATCATTGTCTTCAGCCGCACATTTGAGGAACATTTAACACGGCTGGAGACAGTGTTCACGAGGATGCGCTCTGCGAATTTAAAATTTAAACCAAAGAAATGCCACCTACTGCAACGGTCCGTCCGTTATCTGGGGCACATTGTGAGTGCTGAGGGGGTGTCCACGGATCCGGAAAAGACGGCGTGCGTCCGGGATTGGCCGACTCCGGCCACCGTGGGGGATGTTCGGCGGTTTTTGGGATTTGCCTCGTATTATCGAAGATTTGTGCCGGGGTTTGCGACGATTGCGAGGCCCTTGCATCTCCTTACGGGTAAAGGACGGAAGTTTGTTTGGGGACAGCCGGAAGAGGCGGCCTTTCGGAGTCTGCGTGATCTATTGGCAACGGCCCCAACATTGGATTATCCCGATTTTGATCGCCCATTCATTCTTGATACGGACGCGAGTGACACAGGTATTGGGGCGGTGTTATCACAGTCTAAAGGGGGTGTAGAGCGTGTCGTGGCGTATGGTAGCCGAGTCTTGTCTCCTGCGGAAACTCGCTACTGTGTCACTCGTAGAGAACTTTTGGCGGTTGTTTTTTTCCTACGGCAATTTCGACCGTACCTTTACGGTCGTTCCTTTGTTGTGCGAACGGATCATGCGGCCTTGCAATATGCACTTAAAATGGACCAGCCATCCGGACAGTGGGCACGTTGGTTGGACACGCTACAGGAATTTTCCTTCCAAATTCAACATCGGAAGGGGGTGCGCCATGCGAACGCTGACGCACTTTCCAGATTACCGCGGCGAGCCCCTTGCAAATGTGAGTCGGGGACGCATAGGTGTTCGCCGATTCTGAACCCCCCTCAGCCGCTTACGTTGGCCGTCGAGAAGTCGGATACTCCGATGGAACCGGGACCGACTGACGGGGTTTTGAATCTGCCGCGGTCTGTCTGGATTCGGGAACAGATGATGGATGAGTCGTTGTTGTCCATGCGGAAGCGGTCTACGAGGGACAATGGGAGTCCGAGTTCGGCTGTGGGGCCGCGAACCGCTCTCCGAGATGGTCTGCTTATGTGGCGAGAAGGGGTCCAGGAAAGCTGGCGTGTGGTGGTACCGACGTCTTTGCGATTCGAGTTGATTAGGACTCTCCATTGTGAGACACTCTTACATTTAGGGGTGCAGAAGACTTTGTTGACGTTGCAACGTCATTATTTTTGGCACGGCATGGCGACAGATGTCGTAGGGCACGTGCGCGCGTGCCCTGAGTGCGCCCGACGTAAGCCGCCTAAACATCCTTACGTGCCGCCTCTCCAGTCGATTCAGGTGTCTCGAGTCAATGAATTGGTGGCACTGGACATATTGGGACCCTTCCCACCATCGGCGAGGGGAAATAAATATTTGCTGGTAGGGGTTGAGTATCTCTCCCGTTGGCCGATGGCCTGGCCGTTGCCCGATCAATCGGCCGCAGCCATCACCGACGCCTTTTTGTTTGGGTACATTATGGATAAGGGGGCGCCTGAGAGACTCCTCACGGACCAGGGCCGAAATTTCTCTTCTAAATTATTGGCGGAAGTGTGCGCGGGCCTTGGGACTAAGAAAATACGGACATCCCCATACCATCCGCAGACGGATGGTATGGTCGAGCGGCTGAACAGGACATTGTCTGCCATGCTTTGCCATACTGTGAGTGAACAGCAATCAGATTGGGATCTGCACATCCCCGGAGTGCTTTCGGCGTACAGGATGACGCCTCATGCGGCTACAGGGTATTCGCCGTTTTACCTTATGTATGGTCGGGAAAACGTGCCTCCGGTGGATGTGCAATTGGGTACTGGGGTGAAGGGACCTCGTAAACCACTTCCTGAATACATTCAGGACACGGTTCGCCGGGTCACGGAGGCGCGGGAAAATGCCCGCGTAGCTACGGCCAAAGCCCAGGCCCGGAACGAGCGGTATGCTCGGCGGTCCGAGGGGGAGTGCCCCTGGAAGGTTGGAGACCTGGCCTGGCTCCATTGCCCGCAGGTGCGGCCGGGGACCTCTCCTAAATTGCACAAACCTTGGCATGGTCCTGTGCGCCTCATTGAGGTTCCCAATCCACAGTCGGCGCGCGTTCAGATTGGTTCTCGCCGATGGTTTGTTCATACGTCGCGGTTGAAACCATATGTTGCTCCCCTACGTGATGCGTCATCTCCCAATGTTGCCTTGCCGGGGTCTGTTGCCGCCGACTCTCCCCTGCCTGCGTCCACTGATCTTGCTAGAGCGCCTGTCGTACCTGTTCCAGACAGGGCGGCCGTGACACCGAGGGGGACGAGGTGCCCTGCTCGGAGGGCGCCTGCCAGCTCTGCGAGACCTTCGAGCCCTGCAGCCCTTCTGACCCCGCCGCAGGCACATTCGAAGGACACGGCCAAGACTGATTCTTCAGGAACACGGGACGTTGGTGGACTTCCAACCGCGACAGGAGAATTACCCCCTGTCATTCATCGAGTTCCATCGCGTTCCCGTTCTGCGAGCGGGCCGCCGACCGTCCGGGACGGTCCGGCGACCCGCACACGCTCTAAATCACTTACGTTTCGTTGATTGTATGTTGTGTTGTTGTTCTTGTTCTTACCCTTGTATTTATTGCATGCTTTCTGTACGTCCGTTGATGTTACTTGTTGTTATTGTTCTGTTGTTATATTGCATGCTTGGTGTCCTTTAGCGCGGAAGGTCGGTTCACCGCATTACGCTTTGGTATTGTTCAGCCGAGGTCGGCTGGGTTTTTTCTATGGGGGAGGGTGGTGTAATGCGGGCGTAAGCGACCTTCCGGATGTGACGTCACGGGGAGGCGGAGCCAGGTGACGTGGGTGAAAAGGTTGGGGTCCTTAAGTGGGTAAACCGGAAGGAGAAGGCAGTCGGGGTGTGAATGGAAAAGAGTGGGGCCGCGCGGGCGAACGTGAGGAGGGGGCACCGTTGGCCAGCGGGAGCCAACCCCGGAGAATAGCAGGGAGCTAAAGGGTGGTGAGAAGCTGCGGGAGAGTACAGCCAGGAAGGCTGTGTGTTAGAGGCAGCGGTGTGGCTGCAGGAGCAGGAAGGCTGTGTGTCGGAGGCAGCGGTGTGGCTGCAGAGAGTCGCAGGAGCGACGAAGAGAGAGAGAGAGAGACAGCACGAGGCTGTCAGCGCTGCGGAGTAAGCAAGAGGGAGAAGAGCACCAGCGATTACAGCCAGGGGGGCTGAGAGTGAGTAACAGCAGCGGAGCTGCTGTGGGGGCTACAGGAGCGACAGAGGCCAACAGAGGGGCTGCTGGTGGAGAAGAGAGAGACATCGGAGTCAGCACTGTGGGGACTGAGCAAAGAGGAGACAGCCGTGTGGGTAATACAGTACGGACCAAATAAAGGACACTGAGCCAGAGATCGTGGTCAAGTCCTTTATTACACTTGCAAGAAAGAAAAGCCGAAACACATCAATTTACCTAAATCGGATGTTTTCATTCAAGGAAATTCAACCGTAACCCACTTCTACGTAAGGTCGATTTTGGCAACTCGGGAAGGGAATGACGTGGCGAGCTGAAAATAGTCGTGTTCGCTTAGAAATTCCAGACAGCATAAGCTGTGAAATTTTCATGATGCCAGAGCTCAGCGTTGGAGAGTTTTTGCTGCTTCACACAAACAAACAGATGTAATTTCTGCTTTATATTGAAGATGGCAGTTGTACCCGTTCTTCGCACGGATTTGTATTGAAACTCCGATAAGCCAATGCCTTTGTAGAGTAGTAAATAATGACGTTGCGTCACGCTCGCCCTCCGGTGCAGTGACGGCAGAGAGTGACGTCATGCACGGCGGGTGGGACGGTAACATCATGTCCCCCGGGGATATTTAGGGTGGGACCCGTGACGTGTTCCGGGACGTCGCAAGGAGCCAGGATGGTGTGAGGTTGGAAGTTGGGACCCAGGGTAGGGGGAAATTAGCGCCCGGCTAGAGTAGCCTGTGTGAGTGCTAGGAATCCCAAGTACCCTTCCCCTGGGGTGTGGAGTGTGAGTAGAGATGGGAACGTGTGCCTGCAGTGGGAACAGCCCAGCCGCCGCCGAAGGAAGGCTAGAGGGTTAGAAGCCCAACCTCGTCGCCGGGCGGTGATGGCGTGCCCCCGCCCGGGGCAGACGAGGGGAAGCCGTGCCGGGGCGTAGAATAATGGGAGACAGTTCCACGTGCAGGCCAGAGTTCTGACACGCACCATAACGGGGGCAGGCGTCGGGTGTGGAGTGTAGACAGTGAGTGTTTAGTACTCAGAGAGTAAATGACATGTTAAGAGTGGTTAATAAACAACTGGCGCAAGCCCTTACATGAAGCTCCGTCTCCGTGTGGATCTACAAGTCTCCAGTGGTGTCAAGAATAACCACACAACACCTTCATCGGCCTCAACACCTTCAGCGAGCGCGATGCCGATCACACGCGTCGAATAAAGAGCAAGGGACAAGGCCTTGCCTACTAACAACTCCTTACTAACAACTCCTTACTTACTAACAACTCCTTAATAACTATCATTTTTCATTGCTGGAGGGGTTGCCCCCCCTACCTGAAAATCCTGGCTCCGCCTCTGAGTGTGTGACAGTGTCAAGTTTGTATTTGCAGTAAAGTCTATTAACTTTATTGAGCACGGAGGTTATATCAAAACAGTAGTTGTTTTTTGTTTTCCTCTGGAACTCTTTGTAAGAATGGAAACAGTCAGGAAGTTAACCCGGCACACACATGCAGCTGAAGTCAGATCTGCTCATCCCAGCATTCAAGGACATCGTGAGCCTGGCTGGCTTCACACCTCTAAGTTGCGATTGAACATTAATTTATGCATTTCTGCATAACACAAATAGTATTCTTTTCAACACCTTTTGCTATGTCAGCTGAATTTAGCTTTCATAAATATTCCTTTTGAAGCCAGACAGCCGAAATTGTGTGCTCGGAATTTTGGGTTAACATTCATTTTGAAGATATGAGGGCTTCGAGGCATGTTTATACCCATTTGCCCTCTCATTGTGTGCCACAACAGGCCGTGTGATGAATTTGGGACACTTTTACAACTATATCATGAATATCTATTAATCATTATAGACGTGTAAGTCACGTGTGACTGTGTATATGCATTCCGCTGTGCCTCAATACTGATGTGTAGATGGTGTGGATATTCTTTTTCTGTCTGCAGCTGCCGCTTCCTCTGCAGAATTGGTCTGATGGAGCAAAGGCACTCGGCGCAGCTCGGTGCAAAAAGGCATCAATGCGACCGGTGTGCATACAGCACGGATCGTCTTAGAAATTTGACACTGCACCAGAGAACTCACACAGGAGAGAAACCCTTCGAGTGCAGCGTGTGTGGGAAGGCGTTTGGACATTCATCTACTCTTGTAAAACACCTGAGAACACACACGGGAGAGAAACCCTATAAGTGCAGTGTGTGTGGGAAGGCGTTTGCAAATTTATCTCATCTTGTAGCACACCAGAGAATACACACGGGAGAGAAACCCTTCAAGTGCACTCCGTGCGGGAAGGCGTTTGCACGTTCATCAAATTTTTATGTCCACCAGAGAACACACAAGCATCAGAAGATCCACCAGGAGTGGAGTCTGAAATCAGCTTTAGAAAGTCAAAGTGCTGCAATGAGCCCATCCCTCATCAAACAAGAACCGGAAGAAAAACCCAGCTTGGACACTTTCAAAGAAATCGAGGTGAAATATGAAGAGGTGACGGTGAAATGTGAAGAAGGGATGGTGAAGAGCGAAGAAGTGAAGGTAAAATGTGAAGATGAAGATTCAACTCCAAAATTGGACCTTCACATCGATGGAGGCAACGTGAAGCAGGAGGAGAATTCTGACTGTGAGTCAGAGCGAGGCAACTCCCAGCAGTTTGTGGAAGTGGAGGTGTGGGTGGACTTCCTCCGACACAATACAAAGTCAAATGGAGACCCGGTAGATGTGTAAGCCAGTGACGATGCCGCTCCAATAGACGCACCTTTGTCACAGGCCTTTAATGACAAGAATGTGAAGTTTAACACTCAGTTCCTAGGTGCAACCTGCAGGGTAAGAGCGGCCAGTCTTTGTGGACCTGTGTGTTGGGTAGATTTCGAACCAGGAGCGAGAGCCAATAAGCTCCCAAGCATTCACTATGTTCTCATAATTGCATTTACATGGTGCTTGCTTAATCGCCTCTGGCAACTCGGAGTTTTGTATCGTATCTCGTCTCAACACTCCAAGAACATCCCCAAGTAGCAGCTGCCCCTGTGTAGCACAAGGTGGTGGCCCTGCACCGGCCTGCATGTGGACAAGAGCCTGTCAGTAGGGGGCGATGGTTGATGTGGCATCTCAGTTGTGGAGTTTGTAGGTAATGTTTAGTATTTGATAAATTTTGACCCAGACGCCAGCATGCAATGGCCTACTCGTTTTGAATGGTGCATTAGTATGTTGTACATACACTGTTAAGCAGATTTTGTGTATTTTTAAAATTAGCTTCTTGCTAATGCGATGTAACCTAGTGCAGTAATTCAATTTTGTTAACATGCCTGTCACTAATTTAGAATGAATACTTGTCTGATTGTGTGCGTACATGTAACCTTTTGTCTATAAGGGTCAAACATTGAGTAAGTGATATTAGGACAAAGTTTGTGTTTTGCAAGTAACCTGTACAGATCAGGTGAGACTCCTTGTTCTTGTGATACAGGTCAAAGGGTATTTTTGTGTTTTCAGGAAGCATCTCCCTCTGGAGCAACTCATTGTCTTTGAAATAGGGAGCACACTCGGATCATTCATCAGTTACAAGGCAAACCACTTAAAAGTTACACGTAGAGGAGGTACATTCTCTATAACACGAATTATATTTTTGCATTACGTGTTGACATAGATTTTGTCTAACTCGGACTAGAAATGCTCCTTGCTGATTAACGTCTGGATGTCCGTAACTATCGGTTGAAACAAGCCCGGCTGTTGTTGAGACGCTGTGCACCAATAAGGGTCCACAGGTGGCTTGCACTGAATCAATGACGCGCTCCCAGAAGTCTGTGCTAGTTATAGTTTGTGTAAAACATTAATTTGTTTCGTGGAGAGATCGATAAATGAAAGATGTCGTGTTTACTGATCTGCTTCATAGCAAGGAGGTAATTTTAAGAGCACATTTGAAATGCATTTTTGGTACAGATTTGTATTCGGTTACAAGGCAGAGCACATCTAGTAGATACATTCTCCACAACAACACTCATTAGAATTTTGCATGACGTCTTATATGTTGGCGAACTAGGACAAGAAATGGTCCTTGCTGATTAACGTCTGGATGTTCACAACCATGGGGTGAAGCAAGCCTGACCACCTGCAGCCCCCTCAACCATTTATGGCCTTGGGCCAGGAAAGTCACGAAAAAATTGCACCCGAAAGACGCATTCACGCAAGCACCCGATGCTCCGTTTTGAAGTTTCAAAATGAAACAACTTTGAATTGTATTATGTTTTGAATTGTATTTCTTCTTTAAAAGGCTATATCATTTTACATCTGGAAGACTTAATTGAAAACGACATTTCGTGTGAATTTTCTCTCGTCGTTAAGTAGATTGCCTTGCCGCGGATTCTGCTCGATGCGGACTTTCACCTGGTTGGGAGAAGACCGCCGTCTGCATATCGATTCCAACGCGATCGGACGTCTGTCCCTGCGCCTCCGTCGTTCATGCAGGGGGCGCGTAGGTTTGCAGCGCCCCCTGCAAGAATGCGATGGAAAGTGCAGCGTTCGTCACAGACAAATTAAGTCGTGTGCTTATATATTTACGTATAAATTGTACACCAGAACCGGTCCACAGTTGACTTGCACTGAATGCTGCAGTAGTTATTATATTTTGTGTAAAACATTCCTTTGTTTCGCGGAGAGACTGATAAATGAAAGACGTCTTGTCTGCTGATCTTGTTCATAACTGTGTACATCGATATCCCACATTGCTTACACTACACACCACACACAGGGAAATAAATAGAAACTAGAACGACTTCCGGGGATGGGCAAAGATCGAGGAAACTTTCAATGGATCGAGTTCAATGTGTTCGATTCAACATCTCTGTCCGTCGGTCTCTCTGTTTGCCTCTGTGTGTCTCTCTGTCGATATCGTCTCTACGTATCTTTCTCTGTCTCTATCAGCGTCTGTCCAACCGCAGTCAACGACAGTCGGTAGCAGCAGGCGCCACTCAAACTTGCTCCCAACACACAAAGACAAAGATCCCCCGTATAATCTTAATTTAGGAGCTTTCGTGACTGCAGGAATTATTCTTTGGTTCTTTTCGGTTAAGTCACGTCTAAAAATAAAATAATAAATTAAAATAACATATTACGACGTTTCGATTGCAACACAAGCAATCATCATCAGGTATAAAAGAAATAGCAACAAAAATCTAACTATGTCTATAGTTTTCTAGTTAGATTTTTGTTGCTATTTCTTTTATACCTGATGATGATTGCTTGTGTTGCAATCGAAACGTCGTAATATGTTATTTTAATTTATTATTTTATTTTTAGACGTGACTTAACCGAAAAGAACCAAAGAATAATCCCCCGTATAGCCTTAACAGACTGTAGGGGCAAGTGCTGTTAGCGAGCACCTATTAAGGGTGGGACGGCACACGAGGGGGTGGGTGGCCAGCACCACGCCCGGCCGCCTTTGTCTCCCCAGTGGCGATG
The DNA here is from genome assembly GCF_964198595.1 of Lampetra fluviatilis. Taxonomy (NCBI): domain Eukaryota; kingdom Metazoa; phylum Chordata; class Hyperoartia; order Petromyzontiformes; family Petromyzontidae; genus Lampetra; species Lampetra fluviatilis. The sequence continues at coordinate 13,821,173 of NC_136296.1, forward strand.
TTGACACCGCACCGGGTACTCTTTTGAGGCTGAGTCGACGTAGGGGAGGCTCAGGACCGGCTCAGAAAGTCGTCACTGGCGGTGTTGGCCACGAGCGGGAATGGAACTCAGCGCAGCGCTCACCACGACACTGCCGCTCCCCTTCTGTCAACAAACTTGAACTCTGACCCCGCCCTCTGACGTCACCGCTCAGCGTGACCTCATTTGCGTCAAACGCCAGGGGGAGGTGTGCCTCGCTAGTGACGTTATGTCACCTACCCCGACCAACGCGCTCTTGAGCGTGACGTCACAGTGCCAATCCTTATTTGGGCAAAGCCACGCCCGGTGACTGGCGGCTCATTAACAACAGGACCCTGCGGGGTGGGCTGGTAGGAATAATACTAATACCTGTACAGGGATATCGACCGCACGCACACGCGCACACACGCGCATAAACGTACACACGCACACACACATACATGCACGCACACGCACGTACACACACATGCACGCACGCACACGTAATGAAGTTGTGTTGCTACGCTTCCAGTTCGCCGTGAATAACGATCCGAAGCCCAATAGCGCCCATTCATCACGCCGCTCGAGTGGGCCGGACACGCACACACGCACGCACACACACAGTCACACATATACACACACGCACGCACACACAGACACGCACACACACGCACACACACGCGCATACACACGCACGCAAACACACACGCGCAGGGGGAGCGGGCGGCCATCTTGTCGGACGGACGGACAAACGGACGCGGACGGACGGACGGACGGACAAACGGTCGGACGATATAATCTATTGGTGGTCTGGTCCACTTCGTTCCTACCAGTATAATTTTTTCGTGAAAGCGGTCGCGAGTTTCGAGCCGCTCAATGTGGGGAGGGGAGTGTCATCGTACATCGCTAGTGACGTCATGTCTCCTGCTGCCGCGTGACGTCACGAGGGATCAGGAAGTTGCCGCTCGGCCCGTGCACTGAAATCCGAGGTGAGAAATTCTCATCGCGGTTGTGGTGATTGTGGTGGTGGTTGTGGTGGTTGTGGTGGGGGTGGTGGTGGTGGGGGTGGTGGTGGTGATTGTGGTGGTGGTTGTTGTTCTTGTTTACCGAGGTAGAGCCTCGCTCTCTCTCGTAGGGATGTCAATTGAGTAGCAGCGAGCATGGAAGCGATGTCCAAGTTGGAACTTTACAACGCGGGGCTTTGCCTCCTGCCCTCGCCTGGTCGCGTTTGCTTCAATTCTCTCGCTTAAGTTGAATTTGTCTTGACCCGGATCGCCACTTTGTAACTTTGTTTAAATATTCAATATTAACATCGTGTTTTTTTGTTACCAGGCCAAGCCCGCTTGAGCTGCTGTACCGCTCTTGTTATCAGAAGTGACCTGCCCACAACAACAACAAGGTGAGGCTCGTCAACAGCGTGGTGGTGTTCACTCTAGAAACGTGGTGGTGTTCACTCTAGACACGTGGTGGTGTTCACTCTAGACACGTGGTGGTGTTCACTCTAGACACGTGGTGGTGTTCACTCTAGACACGTGGTGGTGTTCACTCTAGACACGTGGTGGTGTTCACTCTAGACGCGTGGTGGTGTTCACTCTAGACGCGTGGCGGTGTTCACTCTAGACGCGTGGCGGTGTTCACTCTAGACGCGTGGCGGTGTTCACTCTAGACGCGTGGCGGTGTTCACTCTAGACGCGTGGCGGTGTTCACTCTGGACGCGTGGCGGTGTTCACTCTGGACGCGTGGCGGTGTTCACTCTAGACGCGTGGCGGTGTTCACTCTGGACGCGTGGTGGTGTTCACTCTGGACGCGTGGTGGTGTTCACTCTAGACACGTGGTGGTGTTCACTCTAGACACGTGGTGGTGTTCACTCTAGACACGTGGTGGTGTTCACTCTAGACGCGTGGCGGTGTTCACTCTAGACGCGTGGCGGTGTTCACTCTAGACACGTGGTGGTGTTCACTCTGGACGTGTGGTGGTGTTCACTCTGGACGCGTGGCGGTGTTCACTCTAGACGTGTGGCGGTGTTCACTCTAGACGTGTGGTGGTGTTCATTCTAGACGTGTGGCGGTGTTCACTCTAGACGTGTGGTGGTGTTAATTCTAGACGTGTGGCGGTGTTCACTCTAGACGTGTGGTGGTGTTCATTCTAGACGTGTGGTGGTGTTCATTCTAGACGTGTGGCGGTGTTCACTCTGGACGTGTGGCGGTGTTCATTCTGGACGCGTGGTGGTGTTCATTCTAGACGTGTGGCGGTGTTCACTCTGGACGTGTGGCGGTGTTCACTCTAGACGCGTGGCGGTGTTCACTCTAGACACGTGGCGGTGTTCACTCTAGACGCGTGACGGTGTTCACTCTCTGTGTAGGGTTGTTACGGGAGGGCTGTAGGTGCATGGGATCCAACGGGGAATAAACACAGTGGGCGGAGCTCCGGGAGTACACGGGGGTGGGGTGCCCGCAGCGACGTCCGCATCAGGCAGCCTGGGGGGTTGTGATCCTGACGGGGGGTATAAAGGGGGAGGACAGAGAGAGCTCGTGGCTCAGTCTGGGAACGAAGGAGGAAGAGTGAAGATCCTCTAGCTAGAGCCCTGGACTCCCCTCGACGCCGCCCTTGTCAGGGCTGCAGAGGATCGAGCCAGAGGCGTGGTTCCGTGAACCAGGGTTAGACCCTGGGACTCCGGAGACCGTAGCCCGACTCACCAGTGTCGGGCCAGTTAGCCTCCCCTAGCCCGTTAGAGGAGGACTTGGGGATAGGTGAGATTAGCTAGGGGGTATCCCCAGTTATCCGGGTGAGGGGGCCGCTACCCCCTCTAGTGTTGTCCTGTACCGACAAGCTGAAATAAATATACGTGTGCCTCAACCTGGGTGTCCAGCGTCTTCACCGGTACTTCATCTGGTGTCAGAAGTACTACGGACATGGAAACACGTCAGACAGCTCGAGCCAGAGTACCGGAGGAGGACACTGCTGAAGTCGTTGAGCCCGAGGCGGCTCACCAAGACATGGCGCAGCCGGGGGCCGACGCGTTCCTACCGGGGCATCGGCATGAAAAGGGGCCGCAGCCAGACGCGCTACGGCTGGCTCACGAGAGACTGGCGGAGCTACTGTACGCCGCTGCCGCCACGCTGGAAAACATCACGCGGCTGGGGGCTGGTGGTCCACCACGGGGCGAGGGGAGTCGTCGACCTGAGCGCCTTCCCGCCATTTCTGAAGACTCCAACTTTGAATTTCCCGCCATCGTCACGGCAGCTGCGGAGGGCGTGGCCGGGCTCAACCTTGGGTCCGACACCGCTCTCGCTGGGACAGCTGCGTCATCTCCAGCGGAGGGAGCGTCATCACATCCGCGACAGGCGATTCCATCTGTCATTCGCGCCGACGCACAGCCGAGTCCCGGGGATAGCAGCCTACAGACTTCCAAGGCGAACGCTGCGCTGCAACAACGGCTGCCTCCGCTGAAAGAATTTGTTGGTGCAGAGGGCGACTGGGGCGGCTTCCAGCGACGCTTCATCGCCCACCAAGAAATGGCAAGGTGGTCCGACGATGAAGCCCTCTGCGCGCTGCCGGCGCTCCTCGACGCAGACGCGCTCGCCGCCCTCACATCGGCGCCGAAAGAGAAGCGGTCTACTCTGCCGAAGGCGCTACAACTGCTGGCCGGGGTCTATGGACCTTCAGCAGAATGCAGAGAGCAGTTCTACGAGCGCAAGCGGGGTGAAAAGGAGTCGCCCCTGGCATACAGGACGAGCCTCCTAGCGCTGGCTAAGACGGCTTTTCCCCGTATGGACGATGACGGCGTGGACGCGATGGTCACGGAGAAAATACTCCTCCTGGCAGACGACCTGGACATCGCTGTCGTCGCACAGGAGGACGCTGAGATGACCTCTCTTCAGGCGGCGCGCCTCCTTCACGCCAACCTTCTGTCCCTGCGGCGGAAAGCCAGCAGGGCATCGGCAGGGCGTGCGGTGGCTGCAGCCACCCTTCCGACGGAGGAGCTCTTCGCCGTCGACCATCGACGGCAACAGGCGCAAGAAGTACGGTCGGCCCGGGACGGGTCAAGCCGTTTCAACCGCCCATCGTCTCCACCGGGGCTCCCGCGGTGTTTCAACTGCGGCGTCCGGGGCCACGTCGCCTCGGGGTGCCGCTCTCCGCGACAGCGCGGGACGACGCCTCGACGGGACGCCGGCCCTCCTCTTCCCAAGCTCCAGCAACATGATCCGGCGAGTCGCGGCACCACACATGCTTGGCCAAAGCACCCACCCGTTGCACACTCTCGCACCACAACAAACGGGGGGCCGATGTCGCGTTGCAAGGGGCCAACGCGGATCACTGCGGGGACTCAAATCGAGCCCAAACAGTGGTCCGTGTTGGCCCATCGCGTGGTAGCCGCGTCGTCAGGGTCGTCGGCCGTGGTCGGACACATTGACGGGGTAGAAGTACGCATCTTGGTCGATACGGGGGCATCGGCGACAATCATTTCGGAATTAATTTACAATATTCTGCCCGTACAAAGCCGCCCTTTAATGCCGGTTAACGTCCCATTCTATGCCGCTAACGGGGGCTCTCTCGGCATCATGGGACAGATTCGAGCGCAAATTTCTATTGGGGACATCAAATTGTCGGGGCCGATTTTCGTTTCCTCCTCGCTGGCGGTTCCGTGCCTGCTGGGGACGGATTTCTTAGGCAAAATGCCCATTCGTATTTTGATCGACCAAGGATGCATTGAGCTTCCGTCGGGGCGGCGCATGGCGTTCCTGCCATCCCCTGCGGCGGCTCCGACGGCGTTCGCGACGGTACCGGCGTTCGTTGTTAAGACTGTTCGTGTGCCGCCGGGAGCTCAAATGCTAGTGCCTCTGAAACTTCGTAAGCCCTTCGCTAAGGGCATAGGGGATCAGGGTGTTTTGCTGGGACCGTCTAGGGCCGGGGTTAATGGACCTCATTTGATTCCGGCCCAGACCGTTGTAAGAGGGGACGGGGACCCTTTCATCGCGGTCCTCAATGTGGGATCGCAGACGGTGGTGGTTCCTCAAGGGACGGTGCTCGCGCATGCGACGCCGATGCCCTGCGAGGTACCTGTCGCGAACCACGTTGGCTCTGCTTCCCGGATGCTCCCACATTCGGACAGCGATGAAGGGTGGCTCGACGCGCTTTGTGCGGAATCGACGGACCTGACAAATTCAGAGCGCCAACAGCTTAGAAGGCTACTGAGGGAATTTTCCGACGTTTTCAGTCGTGATAAATATGATTTGGGTTGCACTCACCTGCTGCGTCACCATATTGACACGGGTGACAGCGCGCCAATTCGCCAAAATCCGTTTCGGTTAAGTCCCGCCGAAAAGGACCATGTCAAATCGGCTGTTGATGACATGTTAGCCGCCGACATCATTTCTCCCTCCACCAGCCCGTGGGGAGCGCCGATCGTCCTGGTTAAAAAGCAGGACGGCTCGTTGCGGTTTTGCGTGGATTTTCGGCGCCTTAATAAAATTTCGGTTGCCGACGCATACCCGCTCCCACGGATGGACGAATCGCTGGACGCTTTGGCGGGAGCGCGATTCTTCTCCACACTAGATTTACTTTCGGGATTCTGGCAGCTTCCTCTGGACGATGATTCTAAGCCTAAAACTGCTTTCCGTACACCGCACGGCCTGTTCCAATTCAACCGGTTGCCGATGGGCTTACACTCAGCGCCGGCAACTTTCCAGCGATTGATGGAATTGGTTTTGGCTGGATTGCAATGGGAATCGTGCCTGATTTATTTGGATGACGTTATTGTCTTTGGTAAAACTTTTGATGAACATCTCCAGAGGTTGCGGGCGGTTTTCCTAAAGATGCGGGCTGCTAATTTGAAATTTAAGCCCCAGAAATGCCATTTGTTACGCGAGTCGGTGCGTTATTTGGGGCACATCGTAGGGCGCTCGGGTATTGCTACCGATCCCGCCAAAACGCAGTGTGTCAGCTCCTGGCCGACTCCCACCTCGGTGGGAGAGGTCAGGAGTTTTATTGGCTTCGCATCATATTACCGACGCTTCGTCGCTAATTTTGCAACGATTGCCAAACCCCTACACGCGTTAACATCTAAAGGGGTTCGGTTCCACTGGGGTCAGGATGAGGAAGCTGCTTTCTGCTCCCTTCGGGACGCGCTGGTGAAGGCTCCTCCCTTGATTTACCCAGATTTTTCGAGGCCGTTTTTGCTCGACACCGACGCGAGCAACACGGGTATTGGAGGCGTGCTTTCCCAGGTGGTTGACGGCGTGGAACGGGTGGTCGCGTACGGCAGTCGGGTGTTGTCTCCAACGGAGCAAAGATATTGTGTCACCCGTAGGGAACTGTTGGCAATTGTCTATTTCATCCAACAGTATCGCCCATATCTGTACGGTCGGCATTTCACCGTCCGCACAGATCATGCGGCACTGCAGTACGCCCTGAAGGTTCAACAGCCATCGGGACAATTGTCCCGATGGCTGGAGGTCCTCCAGGATTTCAGTTTTGAAACCACTTATCGTAAGGGCGTTCGCCACACCAACGCTGACGCTCTGTCACGGATGCCAACCGCCTCCGAATGCGCATGCCTCCTGGGGTCGGGGCGTTGCAAGCCAGTAGGGGACATGATGGTTCCGGTCCTGGCGGCGGCCGCCGACGATGAAACGGTAGTCCCCATTGATATCGCCGAACAGGGGAGAGATTCCCTGCTTGGATTGCCCGTTGATGAATGGGGGCGCCTCCAGTTGGAGGATGCCTCCCTCCTCGCGTTGCGTCGTCGCGCCGGGGAGAGGGGGCGTTTGACGGGTCATGCCGACGCATGGGAAACCCATGCGGGCTTGCTTATGCATTGGGACGGGAAATCCCAGCGTCACCGGCTGGTGGTCCCTTCTGGCCTACGGGGTAAGGTGGTGTGGGCTGCTCATGAGCGCCTCCTCCACCTAGGTACCCAGAAAACACTCGCCTTGCTCCAGCTGAATTATTTTTGGCCGGGCATGACTAGGGATGTCGCTGATCTGTTGGCGGCATGCCCTCAGTGTGCGCAGCGCAAACCACCAGCACGGGAGTCGAACCCGCCCTTGCAGTCCATCCAGGTCTCCAGAATAAATGAACTGGTCGCACTGGACATTCTGGGGCCATTCCCCGCCACCCCCAGGGGAAATAAATATTTGCTTACTGGGGTCGAATATTTTACGCGCTGGCCTATGGCCTGGCCCCTGGCGAATCAGTCGGCAGCAGCCATCGTCGACGCCTTTGTCCAAGGTTATGTCATGGACAAAGGTGCCCCGGAGCGGTTGTTGACCGACCAGGGTAGAAATTTTTCCGGGAAACTCCTAAAACAAGTCTGTGATCTCCTAGGAACGAAAAAAATTCGAACCTCTCCTTATCACCCGCAAACGGACGGGATGGTCGAGCGTCTGCATCGCACCATCTCGTCTATGTTGTCGCAGCAAGTCTCGGACTCACAGACTGATTGGGACTTACAAATTCAAGGGGTTCTAGCGGCATACAGATTGGCTCCCCATGCTGCGACGGGATTTTCACCATTCTTTCTTATGTATGGCCGCGAACCCGACCCACCTGTTCCGGCACAGCTGCAGATCCCCGCGCCGCTGGGTAAAATTAAATTGGATGAACACGTTAAATTTAACCTTGACAAACTGACTGAGGCGCGGGATGCTGCGAGGCTAAATTCTGACAGGCGTCAAAAGGCGAACGAGCGCCTCAGGCTGGCTCGCGCGCACGTGCTGCAGTGGAAGCCGGGGGACAGGGCATGGCTGCACTGTCCCCAGGTACCGCTCGCGACCTCCTCTAAACTCGTGCGCCCGTGGCGGGGCCCCGTCGAGGTTGTCGAGGTTTTGAGGCCTCAGTGCGTTCGAATCAAATGGGGCAGGCGCCGGTGGTTTGTACACCCCTCTAGGCTAAAACCGTTTGTTGCGGTGCGAGGGCCCACTCCACACGCGCGGGGCCAAGCATGTGGGGGGTCGACCGACTCGGAGGGTCCGTCGCTGCTCTCGCCTGATGTGTTGCCGGCTGTCCCACCCACAGGTGCACCGGGAATGACGGGCTCATGCCCTACAACCCACACGGGTGATGCCGACGGTCGCGCCACTACAATCGCGACCTCATCTCGAAAGGGACAGCCGCCACCGGATGGTCCGCCGTCCGGGGTTGCCCCGTGTGACGGGCCTGCGGCAAGGACGCGCGCTAAGATGCGCAGACTCTTATAATATACAGAAAGAAGAAATTTTTTTTATTTCACGTGTCATGGTTACTGTATGCTGCGTCGGTGGTGCGCTCCTGCCACATTGTGTGTGTTGTGTTGTGTGTGTGGGCGGGGTGTGTGTGTTGTGGGTGCGTTGTGTGTCGTGGGTGTGCTGTGTGTGCTGGGGGAGTTCCTGGCTAGTTGTATATACGCGCTTTTACGGATTTCGTATTTATACGGGGGGGGGGGGGTGCGTCGGACATTCCCTTCGGGGGTGTGCTTGTTCTTCTTGTTGTTCTTGTTGTTGTTGTTCAATTTGCATTTTGTTGAAAAAAATGAGGCACACACGGGGTTGAGGGGTAAATGTTCCTTTATTGGAATTGTTGCAGCCGGGACGGCTGCGAGCTGTAATGGGGGGAGTGATGTAGGGTTGTTACGGGAGGGCTGTAGGTGCATGGGATCCAACGGGGAATAAACACAGTGGGCGGAGCTCCGGGAGTACACGGGGGTGGGGTGCCCGCAGCGACGTCCGCATCAGGCAGCCTGGGGGGTTGTGATCCTGACGGGGGGTATAAAGGGGGAGGACAGAGAGAGCTCGTGGCTCAGTCTGGGAACGAAGGAGGAAGAGTGAAGATCCTCTAGCTAGAGCCCTGGACTCCCCTCGACGCCGCCCTTGTCAGGGCTGCAGAGGATCGAGCCAGAGGCGTGGTTCCGTGAACCAGGGTTAGACCCTGGGACTCCGGAGACCGTAGCCCGACTCACCAGTGTCGGGCCAGTTAGCCTCCCCTAGCCCGTTAGAGGAGGACTTGGGGATAGGTGAGATTAGCTAGGGGGTATCCCCAGTTATCCGGGTGAGGGGGCCGCTACCCCCTCTAGTGTTGTCCTGTACCGACAAGCTGAAATAAATATACGTGTGCCTCAACCTGGGTGTCCAGCGTCTTCACCGGTACTTCATCTGCATGTCGAGATGGGGACAACCGGGGGATCCGGAGGAAAATCAACGCGACCACGGGGAGAGAGACACGCAGCCTCGGCAATGTTGATTGATCCTCAATGAATTACTTGTTGGAGTAAGGAAGCATTAATACACCACCACCTGTGAACCATGCCAGTGTGTGACAGTGTAAAGTTTGTTTGCAGTAAAGTCTATTAACTCTCTTGAACACGGAGGTTATATCACAACAGTTGATTATTTTTGTTTTCCTCTGGAACTTTTTCTAAGAATGGAAACAGTCAAGAAGTTAACACATCACACACATGCAGCTGAAGTCACATCTGTTCATCCCAGCATTCAAGGACATCGTGAGCCTGGCTGGCGTCTTCACACCTGTTGTATATGTTGGGTCTTGAAAAATTAATACAAAAAATGATACAAATTAAATGGAAATAGGAAAAATATGTAATTATCCGAAATTATGCTAATTAGGGAGGTGATCCTACTAAGTTATACAACTGTATGCAATTATGCTAATGTGTACAGTTATGCTAATGTATGCAGTTATGATAATTATGCTTGTCTTCGTTGTATTGGGTTGTATTATCACTCGGGATAATACAATTAGTCTCGTTTTAACATTTACTGATTATGTCTTCGTGTTTTATGTCAGGTCTCCAAATTCAAATCTCACCGCAGGATACAGTTCTCATAATTGAGATCATTACGCATGAACTTAGGAAGGCACCACTCGCACTCTTTTGTGTTAAGCAATTTTAATTTCTAACCAAAAACATAAAACTCTAATATTCGAACTCTTATGCTTGGAATTGTCAACACAGATTTGAAGCTTTCGTGACTGCAAGGATTCATATTCTTAGTTTTTTTCGGTAAAGTCACGTAGGTAAAAATTAAAGTTAATAAAAGTAAAATAAATAAAAGAAAAAGAAAAATCACGACGTTTCGGAGGCAACACAAGCTTCCGTCTTCAGGTGGAACCGTCACAGCACGACAGCTGTATCAAGTAAATGAGAGATTTCAAGAGATACCACTCCGTATATATACTGGTTGAGGGGGGGAAGGGCCAGGAACGGCCCACTTTTTATTATTATGGTAAGGTGCGGCTTGAGACTACGGCTAGATTACATAACAAATGACTGAGCCTTTATTATGGAGAGGTGCGGTTTGTGACTACGTCTAGCATTTTGTTATGGAGATGTTCTCATTGATCCGTACATTTAACCCTCAATGATTACGTTGTTAACTGGGTAACAGAACATTCGATTAATTCCTCAGAGTAACGCGAGCATATACGGCGATAGGAAGACGTCCTTAAACATGCATGCGACGATATTCCTACGAACGGCAATAAAGAAACATTTCCCGAAAGCAAAAGTATACGTCCATTAATTCATTGGCAAGATTATGCAATCAACGAAAAGGAATGACTAAAATACGTCTGAACGACCGTATCCACGTAACTCAATGGGCAGTAAATGCTTTTCATCTTATTCGTCCCGATATGCGTGTTGTGTGCGTGTGTCTTCTTTGCCACTTGTTGACTTGGCGGATTACGCGGTACGGCGTTCCTTGTGCTGAAAATACCTCGGATTCCCAGCAGGGCCGCTGGGACGTGTGTGTGTGTAGCTGTGTGTACGTGTGTGTGTGTAGCTGTGTGTACGTGTGTGTGTGTAGCTGAGTGTACATGTGTGTTTGTGTAGCTGTGTGTGTAGCTGTGTGTGTGTGTGTGTAGCTGTGTGTACGTGTGTGTGTGTAGCTGTGTACGTGTGTGTGTGTGTAGCTGTGTGCGTGTGTACGTGTGTGCGTGTGTAGCTGTGTGTACGTGTGTGCGTGTGTAGCTGTGTGTACGTGTGTGCGTGTGTAGCTGTGTGTACGTGTGTGCGTGTGTAGCTGCCCAGCCACCGCATGCCTAAGCAGCTTTTGTTCGGCCGGATCGAGGGGGCTAAACGGGCGCGGCACGGGCTAGAGAAGAGATGGAGTGATGTGGTACAGGAGGACGTGGAGCTGAGTGGACTTGCCGATGACTGGTACCAGCGGTGTCAAGATCGGCCTCAGTGGAGGAGGCTCGTGAAGGACGCTACTGGGCAGTTGGAGGCAGTCGCCCTCCAACAACAACGGAGGGCGGAGGAGCGACGCTCACAACAACGAGCAGAGCGCCGGATGGCTAAAGCACAGCAAGTTGGCACAGTAGGGGGCACAGGTGGTGCATCAGTCAGTCATCTCGGTCATCTCGGTCAGTCGACCCGTGGCACCTGGGTCTGCCCCGTGACCTCCTGCCAGCGGGCGTTCGACACTTCACGTGGCCTCAAGGTGCACATGGCCTGGCACAAGCGTCGTGGTGATGTCACCGCCACTTAGTGGCGAATGGCGGTTGTTGTTGTTGTGTAGCTGTGTGTACGTGTGTGTGTGTGTGTAGCTGTGTGTACGTGTGTAGCTGTGTGTGTGTGTGTGTAGCTGTGTGTACGTGTGTGTGTGTGTGTAGCTGTGTGTACGTGTGTGTGTGTAGCAGTGTGTACGTGTGTGTGTGTGTGTAGCTGTGTGTACGTGTGTGTGTGTGTAGCTGTGTGTACGTGTGTGTAGCTGTGTGTGCGTGTGTGTAGCTGTGTGTACGTGTGTGTGTGCGTAGCTGTGTGTGTGTGTGCGTAGCTGTGTGTGCGTAGCTGTGTGTACGTGTGTGTACGTGTGTGTGTAGCTGTGTGCACGTGTGTGCACGTGTGTGTACGTGTGTGTGTAGCTGTGTGCACGTGTGTGTACGTGTGTGTGTAGCTGTGTGCACGTGTGTGTACGTGTGTGTGTAGCTGTGTGCACGTGTGTGTACGTGTGTGTGTAGCTGTGTGCGCGTGTGTGTACGTGTGTGTGTAGCTGTGTGCGCGTGTGTGTACGTGTGTGTGTAGCTGTGTGCGCGTGTGTGTACGTGTGTGTGTAGCTGTGTGTGCGTGTGTGTACGTGTGTGTGTAGCTGTGTGTACGTGTGTGTGTAGCTGTGTGTGCGTGTGTGTACGTGTGTGTGTAGCTGTGTGTGCGCGTGTGTGTACGTGTGTGTGTAGCTGTGTGTGCATGTGTGTAGCTGTGTGTGCGTGTGTGTACGTGTGTGTGTAGCTGTGTGTGTGTAAGTGCGTGTGTGTGTGTGTAGCTGTGTGTGCGTGTGTGTGTGTAGCTGTGTGTGCGTGTGTGTGTAGCTGTGTGTGCGTGTGCGTGTGTGTAGCTGCGTGTGTGTGTGTGTAGCTGCGTGTGTGTAGCTGTGTGTGCGTGTGTGTGTGTAGCTGTGTGTGCGTGTGTAGCAAAACAACCTCCTACCTCCTCGCGGTGCCGGACGGGCAACATTGTCGTGGGCAGTGCTGTGGGGGGAGGGCCAATGCCCATTGGCCCTCTCCCCTCATGGCGTCTGTGACCACCACAGTGGCTAAACGGGGGCTCTGGACGGGTGCGAGGGGCTGGTAACCCCTCCACCTTCAATTAACCACCACTAAACTACGAAGTAAACATAAACCTGTAATTAATAAGCTTGTGCCGGAGGCCCCGGGGGGTCAGGCTTTTATGACGTCTCCTGGCCAAACCCCGTTTGGCGGAGCCAGGAGATTGAATTTTAACCCTCGGGGCTCCTCCAGAAACAACGAAAAACCATTGCGGATGGCCACGTGGAATGTTCGAACGCTCACTGCGGAGGAGAGGCTGCCACTCCTCTGTCGGGAGCTGGACCGGTACCGCCTGGATCTCTGTGGCATTCAGGAGGTCCGGTGGACCGGTTCTGGCTCCTGCCACCATGAGGGGTGGACAGTCCTCTACTCGGGGCAGGAGACTGCCAAACAACAGGGTGTGGCTCTTCTTCTGAACAAAAGAATGAAGGGGGCGTGGGAGCGTGGCGGTGAGGTGTGGGAAGCTGTAAGCCCCAGGATACTTTGGGCTCGCCTTCCCATCAACCAGAGGCGAGGAGTGGTGGTCGTGGTTACTTATGCCCCCACCGAAGACGAACATCTGTGGAGGGATGCAGGCAAAGCCGATGAGTCGGACGCTTTCTATGACCTCCTGTCACAGATGCTGGCTAAAGTGGCCACTCGGGATAGAGTCATCTTGTTGGGTGACTTCAATGCCCGAGTTGGTCATGATACTGGCACCTGGTCTGGAGTGATTGGAAGGCATGGGCCAGATCAGCTCAATAATAACGGTAGGAGGCTGCTAGATTTTTGTGCAGCCCATGGGCTTGTAATTACCAACACGCTCTTCCGGCATCGGCGCATCCACACAACATCATGGATGCACGCCGGGTCCAAGCAAGAACATCTGCTGGACTACATAGTGACGGACCAGCGGATGCGAGCCCATGTCCTTGACACCAGGACCTACCGTGGAGCTGATCTGCCCTCTGACCATCGACTAGTCATCTGTAAGATGCGCCTGCCATTCTTCCACTCCGGTGGTGGGTGTACACCCAGGATCCCATTCCAACCAAAAGTGGCCTGGTCTAAGTTAGCTGATGAAAGTTGCAAGCGAGAATTTCATCATCGCTTGCAGCTGGGGTTGGCATCGTCCCCCACTCCACCTGATGTCGAGGGTAAATGGGCGAGGTTTAAGACTGTGACTCATGCAGCTGCAATGGCTGCTTTGGGTACGCGGTCCAGACCTCCCCGGGAACCCTGGCTGACGGAGGAGGTGTTCAGGTTAATTGAGAAAAAGCGACAGGCCCACTCTCATCGCCTACAGCATCCCACGTCAGAGAATGAGGAGGTTTACCGCAGTCTTCGCTCGGAGGTTCGGAGAGCCGTGAGGCGCTGTAAGGATGGGTGGTGGTCGCGGGTTGCTGAGGAGATGGAGTCTGCCTCAGTGGCCCGCGATCACAAATCACTATTTAACTCCATCAAAAAAGTAACCTGCAGCGCCACACCTATTACCATCATTAGAGGAAAAAACGGTGATCCAATCTCCGACCCCCAGGAACAGGTTTGCAGATTTGCTGAGCATTTCTGTGAGGTCCTGGGGGAGGGAAAATCTCTCAGCCAGGAAAACATCATGGCACAAAGTGGGGATAACCCTGCTGAGGCTGCGGTGCCTCAAATATTGGAAGAGGTCACCCCCTGTGAGTGGCTGGCTGAGGTACCGGCTGTTGAGGAAGTACTGAGGGCGATCCGGAGTCTGAGACCAGGGAAGGCACCGGGCAGAGATGATCTCCCAGGCGAAATGCTGAGGGAGGGTGGCGTTTGTGCACAGACTGCCCTATATGACATCATAACAACAGTCTGGACCACTGGACGGGTTCCGCAGGACTGGAAGGATGCCCTGGTGGTCCCCCTCTTTAAGAAGGGGGACCGTACCGACTGTAACAACTACAGGGGCATCTCACTCCTCAGTGTGCCGGGTAAGGTCCTGGCAAGGATTATTCAACATCGCCTTGCTAGGCATGCTGAGGAGAGGCTTGCGGAGCCCCAATGTGGTTTCAGGAAAGGGCGGTCCTGCACAGATGCCATATTTTCTGTCCGTCTGCTACAGCAGAGGTGTAGGGAATTCCAAAAAGACCTACATCTCTGCTTTATTGACCTGGTCAAGGCCTATGATACCATCAGTAGGACTGGGCTCTGGGTTGTTCTTCGTGCTTTCGGAGTCCCTGACCCTCTGCTCACGATCATTAAGGACCTTCATGATGGTGAGCGGGCCCGGGTAAAACTACGTGGCCGGGAGTCGGAGCCTTTCCCTGTACACCTTGGGGTGCGACAGGGATGTCCTCTGGCTCCCACATTATTTAACATCTATTTCGACTGCGTAGTTCGTGAAGCCTTCAATAGCTGTACCGGGGGAATTACCATTTGGTACAGATACAATGGGAGGCTGATCGACGCCCGGGTGCGATCAAGGGATGGCTCCCTATTGGTCAACCACGTTATGTATGCCGATGATTTGGTAATAGCTGCTCATTCAGAAGAGGAGTTGGAGACGCTGCTGCTGAGACTGGAGCGTGCCACTAAGAGGTGGGGCCTTACCATCAGCCCCACCAAAACTAAGCACCTGCCTGGGTATTTTGTACCATCGGGCACTCCGCCCCCACAACTCCCAATCGGTGATGGGGCAGTTGTGGAGAGAGTAGAGAGTTTCCCATACCTGGGCAGTGTGCTCATGACCGGCTCCAGTTTATCAGCAGAGGTCTCACTCCGAATCAGTCGAGCGGCAATATCTTTTCATCGGTTGCGTAACGCTGTGTGGAAGCTACCTGGTCTGTCGCTCCGCACGAAGCTTCAGGTCTTCTCGGCCACGGTCATTCCCTCCCTTCTCTATGCTTGCGAAACGTGGACCCCCCTAGTGGAGCATCTTCGCCGGTTGGAAACATTTAGGCTGGCCTGCCTACGATCCATCCTGGGTTTAACCAGGCTGGATTGTGTGAGGAGCTCACAAGTCCTTGAAAGATCTGGGCAATGTCCCATCAGTGAGCTCCTCCGGCAGGCAAGGCTGCGTTGGCTGGGTCATGTAGCCCGCATGCCCAGCCACCGCATGCCTAAACAGCTTTTGTTCGGCCGGATCGAGGGGGCTAAACGGGCGCGGCACGGGCTAGAGAAGAGATGGAGTGATGTGGTACAGGAGGACGTGGAGCTGAGTGGACTTGCCGATGACTGGTACCAGCGGTGTCAAGATCGGCCTCAGTGGAGGAGGCTCGTGAAGGACGCTACTGGGCAGTTGGAGGCAGTCGCCCTCCAACAACAACGGAGGGCGGAGGAGCGACGCTCACAACAACGAGCGGAGCGCCGGGTGGCTAAAGCACAGCAAGTTGGCACAGTAGGGGGCACAGGTGGTGCATCAGCCAGTCATCTCGGTCATCTCGGTCAGTCGACCCGTGGCACCTGGGTCTGCCCCGTGACCTCCTGCCAGCGGGCGTTCGACACTTCACGTGGCCTCAAGGTGCACATGGCCTGGCACAAGCGTCGTGGTGACGTCACCGCCACTTAGTGGCGAATGGCGGTTGTTGTGTTGTTGTGTGTAGCTGTGTGTGCGTGTGTGTGTGTAGCTGTGTGTGCGTGTGTGTGTGTGCGTGTGTGTGTGTAGCTGTGTGTGCGTGTGTGTGTGTGTAGCTGTGTGTGCGTGTGTGTATTAAACACACGGCACTCTTCCTCTTGGCGTTGCAGCTCTCTCCACTGCTGGTTGAGTTGGCGCGATGCTCGCCGTCGGCGGTGCGCGATGATTCCGTCGTCACATAGCGCGCGCAGCTTGTCTGCTGGTCGCCGCTCCTCACTCTGGCCTTGGTTCCCAGCTGGTGCTGGTCGGTGTGTGTGTGGGTCGAACCCACGGCGCTCTCGCTGGCGCTGACACTCTTGCTCACGGGCGGCTGGTCAGGCTCTTTCCACTGCTCCGTGCTCTCTCCTTTCTCCTTGCTTTCGCCCTTGGCGTGCAGCTGCCAGTTTTGCACTGGCATTGTGTTACCTCTCCCGCCCTCACTTTGGGGCTTCGGCTTGTCGTGGCTCAACTTTCGGTCTCTCCACCCTTCTTCCAAGAGGGCTGCTGCTGTGAGCTGCTCGTCGCTGGCTGGATCACTGACTCTCAAAACTTGTAAATTGTATTAGCACACCTCTTACACAACTCTGATAGCTTGGTACAATACAACTTATCGCAAACCCTCGATTCCACAAGCGACTCAAAATATCAGGATGAATGTAGAATAAACTTTCAGCGATACTCTGTCAGTTCATGCC
>NC_136296.1:13842966-13846897 GCF_964198595.1 Lampetra fluviatilis
TTGGTTGTCTGGCCACATGGTAAAGATACACTTAACGATTTTCTAAATCATCTCAATGCACAAAACCCGGCCATTCAGTTCACCATGGAAATGGAGGTGAATGACACACTCCCGTTCCTGGATATTTTACTTGGGCATGGCCTAAATGGTAAAATAACACACAGAAAGCAAACGCACACTGATGCCTATCTGAATGCGAAATCGCATCATCACCCAGCTCAAAAATCCTCTCTAATCAAGACGCTCATACATCGGGCTAAAACAGTGTCAGATGATGAAAGTCTAGTGAGAGAGATTAAACATGTTAAAGAAGCACTAAGACAGAATGGCTACAATAATGCTCAAATTAACAGAGCACTAAATGCCAAATAACGATCGCAAAGCAACACTGCTGAAAGCGATCAGATTATTAAAACAATAAAAAAATACCATTTATCTCAGGAGTAACTGACAAATTAGCCCGTGTTTTGCAAAAGCAAAACATTACAGTAAGATTTGGTACAGTACACAAAATTCAACAACTAGTAACGTGCACTAAAGACGAATTACCTAAATTATCAACAGAAGGTGTATATCGGATTAATTGTGTATGTGGCAGATGCTATATTGGACAGACAGGGCGTAACGTTAGTGTAAGACTAAAAGAACACCAGAGAAATATTAAACTATCGCAAACACAACTGTCGGCAGTGGCAGAACATGCTTGCCAACAGGGACACTCAATTGATTTTGACAACGTTGAAGTGTTGTGTAAAACTAGTTACTACTGGCAAAGACTAATTAGAGAATCCATTGAGATTGAGAGAAACAGAAATAACTTTAATCGCTCAGACAGCTACAGGCTTAGTGCGGCCTGGAAGCGTATTATTAAATAAGATGCATTACAATTCCTTATAAGGGAAACAAGCACTAACTGATTATTAATGTAGCATAATCACAATAGAACACATTCCAAATGATTACTAATCTACAACTCGCATCGTAACAATAGCCTTATTACTAATCAAGTATATAATTACAATAACCCCCCCCCCCCTCAAATCTTTGCACCTGATGAGTTAATGAGTTAATGATGACGTCACCGTGCTGCTGCTCTATATAAGAACGGGAGACACAGCAGAGCCTCACCATTCTGGCGAATTGCCCGATGATGCTGGATGCAATTACCAGCGAAACGTCGTACTCAAATTGTAAATGTTGTGGTTTCACGCTTCAACACACGGGTGGGCTAAAGCAGTGAACTATTTGTCTTTTGTCAACGTGACACTTTTTTTACTGATTGGCCGTGTCGGGTGGTGGAGGGTTACGACACATTTATAAATAACGCGATCTAAACCCAAAAATCGTTGATTATGGTGATGTAGCGCCACCGTGTGGTCACGTGGTACCACTGCAGCGCCTGGCGCGGTGACAGCAGCAGTGGCACTGTGCGGCGTCTTCACGGCTTCATTGCAGCCAACCCGCTTGGGACTAACGCCAGGACGCAGCAGCAGCAGCAGCGACTCACAACTGCGGGAACGCGCGGGGTGACGCCTGACAGCGGCAACTGCTGGCGAACTGTGTTGGCCTGTACTGCACATGTCCACCAAGATGGCAGACGTAACCACGAATTAAATACCAGCCAAGTTTGGTGGCGATTGCTTTCACGGTGTGGATTTGTATTTGGAACATACTTTCATTTTCATACATGGAAGTGTCGGAGATTGAATAACAAAAATACACGTTACATGGAGTTACTATTTTTTTAATATGAAGAACACAGGTGCTGAGAGAAATTAGAAAGGGGAAGAGATAATTAAGGAAGTGGCACTGTCGATGTAATGAACGAGGGCGCAGCGAGCAGTAGAGGCCAGGTGGTGAACGAGAGTCGTGACAGGCGGCTAGAGGATGATTGATGGGAAGGCGCGTGCGGAGCGAGGCGTCACGTGGGGGGAGGTTGAGGGCGGGGCGGGGCGGGGATTCCCCACGCAGGGCGCCATCTCGGCTGGGCACCGCGTGGAGGACGCGTGGTTCTTGTGGCGTCGTTGAATTCGTCTTCAACTACCGATCACAGCTGCTCCATGTGGCTTAGCAGCTCCTCAAGGTGGATCACCAGCTCGACCATATGGCTTACCAGCTCGTCAAGGTGGATTCCCAGCTCCTCAAGGTGAGTTGCCAGCTCATTCAGTGGAATTTTTTTGTCAAACACAGTTACGAGGCCTGTCTTGTGTTTAGAGTTAGTAATAGCCTAGATTCGTAGACCGTCGCATTTTTAAGTGTAACATTTAAGCTATTTAAGTGCAAAATCCTCTCATTGTTTTTCATTGTAATGAGGCGAGGAGGAGACTGTAACACGTTCCCAAGAGGGATGAAGTTTTAAATCGTGCGTCAACACGTGTTTAGATTGCGGCCTGCGTGGTGATTATCGGCAGCCTGTATGTAATTCAGGCGAGTCCGTGCTCTGAATATTGAGTTTTTGCGAGGTTTTTTCAAATATACTTCCCTACGATCGATTTCGTTTATTTTGTGTAATCTGACAGTGATTGTCAACTCCCCCCCCCCCCCCCCGCAATCATTTCCCGAAATATATTTCAGAACAAACGTTAAGGTGCAAAGTTGACAATTTGTCAATACAAAAGAGGGTTGGGTTTGGGTTTGTTTAGGGTTAGCGGTTAAGGGTTAGGGTCAGGGGGGTTAGGGTTTAGGGATAGGGTTAGTATGATATATGTAGATTAAAAGTCAGACATTTCACGATGAAATGTTCAAGTAAATATTAAAATTGGTATACTAACTCATGCCCTTTTTAGCCAAAATTAGCAAAATTTTTACATCTTTATTTTTCAACAAAAGTTCATTCCTCTTTTGTATTTAGCCGTAGTATGCTATATATTACATTAAAAGTGACAAATTTAACGATTGCATTTTCACATCTCTAAAAGATATCAGCATACTAACCTATGCAGTTTATTTGCTAAAATGAGCCAAATTTTCACATCTTAATTTTCCAAGAAAAAGTTAATTCCTCCTTTATGTTTAGCATTAGTATGCTATATATTACATTAAAAGTGAGACATTTCACGATTACATTTTCACGTCTCAAAAAGAAAATCAGCATACTATCTTATACAGTTTTTTTGCCAAAATGAGACAAATTTCCATAGCTTTATTTTTTAACAAAAAGTGCATTCCTCCATTGTGTTTGCTGTAGTTTGCTACGTATTACGTACAAAATTGAAAATTTCACGATAAAATTTTCACCTCAGGTATGCCAAGAAAATCATCATACCTTCTTTGGCCATAAAGCAAATTGGCATACTAACCTATGCCGTTTATGGACAAAATTGTGTAAGGGTTTGGGTGAGGGTTAGCATTAGGGGTTAGGGTTAGTGGTTAGGGGTTAGGGCTAGGAGTTAGTGGTTGGGGGTTAGGGTTAAGGTAGTTAGGGTCCAGGTCGATGTTAAGGGTTAGGGTCATGGTTGGATTAGGGTTAGAGTTCAGGGTTAGGGTTAGGCATTAGGGTTAGGGTCAAGTTCAGGGGGTTAGGGTTAAGGGTTAGTATGACAACTGCAGTGCCTCGGCACGATAACAGCAGCAGTGGCACTGTGTGGTGTCTTCACGGCTTCATTGCAGCCAACCGTACTTCGGACAAACGCCAGGACGCCACATCACCAGCGACTCACAACTACGAATTGATTGCTTGTGATACTGCACTTGTCCACCAGAGGGGACACGTAACACGTCAAGCGCGGTAAAAATAATATTTAAAACAACTTTTTTTTAAACACGCTTTTATGAAATGTACGAGTAATGACAGAACTGCACGACTCCAGGAAGTGGCCCTGAAGCTTTCCAAAATGTAAGGGACCGTGGCCAATTACAGCCAATGTCAGTTGACCGTGGACAATTAGACCCAAGCCAAAACATAACATATAAAAAATATTGTTTAAAAATA